>NC_056667.1:151354843-151492343 GCF_018350195.1 Panthera tigris
TCTATGCTAGATATCTGCTAGGCTCATACTTACACAGATAGTACATTTGTACTAAAACCAAAGCTTCAGTCTTTTTCTTGGATCTTTATTAAAATACAGGCATATTATAAATGTTGATTGAAGAAATAACCAGAAATTTGATCTGATGTAATATGATGCAAATTAAATTTAAACAGTATGAACTTTATTTGATATTTCTGAATGTATTGCAATATTTTGAATGTTTTTATCAGAAATGAAACTGCTAGGCTAAAATTAACTGACAGCCAGCCTCCGATTTTTCTTCTAAAGCCCATCCCTTTCCTTCAACCATTGACTAAGGAGGTTTATTCTGTATGTTTATAGGGAATATGCAGAACCTATCCAGCTTTGAGTATTAATACTAATCATATAAAAGCTGACTGTCTAAATTGAATCCCAGGATGTCAGTAACAGAACAGTCTTTCTAATTTCTGGGTACTTCACAACACCTTAAATATGCCAAGACTCATATTGTATTTGGTATTTATTTTCTAAATATGTTAGACATGGGATCGTGTTTTAAAAATTAACAGTATAAATGCGTGAAAAAAAGCATAAAGAGTCTTGTTTAATAACAAATAAGCCATATGCGTCTGCAGTATAAAAAAGTCAATTATAAACTTTAAAATAGTTTAAAATGAGTATACACAAACTACTCAGCCATGTGTTAATATAACCGCTTAAAGGATACAATATGCAGACTTCGATGTGCTGTGCTTATACTTAGAGGCAAGAAGGAACATGGTTCAAATTCCTTTTCCTCCTATAATTTTAAGATTTTGCTTTGAAAGAAGAATAGGCTCTGCCTTTTAAAATTGGCCCAGGAGGGGCAGCTGGGTAGCTCAGTCAGTTAAGCATCCAACTCTTGATCTTTGCTCAGGTTATGATCTCACGGTCTGTCGGTTCGAGCCTCACCTCAGGCTCCACGCTGACAGTGCAGAGCCTGCTTGGGAATCTCTGTCTCCCTCTCTCTCTCTCTCTCTCTCTCTTTTATTTATTTATTTATTTATTTATGAATAAATAAACATTTAAAATAATAAAATAAAACGGGCACATGGGTAGCTCAGTTGTTAAGCATCGGGCTTTGGCTCAGGTCATGATCTCATAGTTTGTGGGTTCAGGCCCTGTGAGGGGCTCCACACTGACAGGAAGGAGCCTGCTTGGGATTCTCTCTCTCCCTCTCTCTCTCTGCCCCTCACCAACTTACATGTGCTCTCTCTGTCTCTCTCTCAAAATAGATAAATGTAATGAAACAAAATGAAAATAAAATTAAAAAAGAAATAAAATGGGCCCAGGAGTTTCAAATGGGAGGTGTGAGAGCGGTGGCCTGTGAGCACACTGGTATCTGGAGGGGAGGCGACAAAAATGTTCTTCTACGTTCTTGACCCAAAGCGTCATTGGTATCACTTTTTTTTTTTTACATTCAAAACAGAAAACACTAATTTTCGTTTTTTTCTTTCTCTTTGTCTCAAGTTTTCTTGCCTGCTATCTGTTTGGCTTATGGATGGACAGTTTTTGGTAGGCGAATACTGCCTAAAATATTTGTTTTAAAACAAATAAATTGTTATGCAAGTCTAATAACTGTACTTCAGTTGTCACCATTAAACCATGAAGTATCTATCCTCCTTCTGCTTATTTGATTATCTCAACACATTCTGAGCCCATGATGTCAATCTTGCTTGAGAAGATATAAGTAACCAGGACTTTTTTTTTTTTCTGAAACCTTTCTGTTGCCCACACATAGAAAGACTACAATGCACGTATATTACTAACACAACATGGCGTATATCATGGCTGACATATGTGTACACACACACCAGTTGATCAATTGTCGAAAAACTAGGTAGAAAGTCCACCGTCAGGAGCAGCAGAGTGCATGGGTTACAGCGTAGATTCTGAAGCCACATTCCAAATGTTGAGTTTTCGCTTTGCCCCTATGAGCTCTGTGATTTCAGGCAAATCCCTGGACCCCCATTTCCTCGTTTATAAATGAAAATGACATTGCTACCAATCCCGTGAAATGTTTTGGAGGGTCAGATAATTTGGTAATATGAAGCCCCGATACTTACAGTCAGTGCTTAGTAAATATTCTCGAGGATGTTAAGTATTGTCATTATCACTATTATTATTATTAATTATATTAATTGCCTATCAGACACAAGACAGAAGCACAGGCAAGGTTTAAATAATTTTTATCTATCACTAGACACTTTGTTCTACAAATATGATTCATAGCATAGACAACAGACCGACCCGGTATTGTGTGAGGGATGTAACAAAAGTCTTCGTACTCAAATTTGCCACCCTATCTATGTGAACTTGAGCAAGTCACTTCAACTTTCTGGGACTTGCTAGTCTCATCTATAAAATGAAGAGGTTGAAATAGATGATTAGTAAACTCTTTCTAAACCCAATGATAGTTTTCCTTTGTCATTACTCAGTAACAATTTCCATTTTTACAACTTGATAATGCAAGGTTTTTAAATTTCCAACATAGAAGTGCCCCAAACAAGACATCCATAACTTCTTAGTTTGTGCTTTGGTTTCTTGAGTTTTAGGGGAGGAGGGCATAAGAACAGTCGTATGACTTTCACATGAAGGGAAGGTGACCGGACTTAAAGAACATGGGGAAATTATCTGGGGTAGACGTGGCCCCTAAACATAAGCTACATGTGCTTCCCATCAACCTCAAGATCTGGCATGTTAGAAACCTCCCAGCCAACTCAGCAAAGGAAGGAGACCTCAAGCAAAAAACATTAAGTCTTCTAGAAAGCTGACTGTGGTCCTGAGAATCATAATGTCTTTCTAGCTGGAGAAAAAAAAAAAAAAAAAAAAAAAAAAAATTGAACAATGGAAGAAGAAACCAGACCATCTTTTTCAGGATCAAATGCAGTTGCCAAAACTGTGTGGCAAAAAAGATTTGAATAGAAAATATCCCGTGTTTTCTGTAAAGAGAAAAGAATCAAGAATCTTCTGTGTATAAAGCAGGCTTAATAATTTGATAGATTTGGTTTTCTAAATTACTTAGAATGTTTCCTTCTCTTGCTTTCAAGTTAAAAACCTGACCAAAATAGACACTGAAAAGCACATGCTTTTGTGATAACAGGTAAATATATGTCTTATTCTTTTCCAGACACAGAACCTTGCATAAGGCAGAAGCCTGTACTTTTCAGAAACTAAAGCATATCAAATGGCATTAGAATCTATTGGCTAATTAAGCTTGGGTGTCATACCAATCTGGGTTTGCACTCGACTATGCTATTGTTCTACCTGTGTAGAACCATAGCCATCTTTTCCTTCGAAGGCTCATTTACTTACTGGAAATATAGGAATAATAATAGGGTTGTTGTGAGATAAATTAAGTGTTTCATAGGAGATTATTATAGGGGAGACCTGAGATTTCTTCATGAAAAGAACAGGAGAATGTGACAGAGCAGCAAACCCAGGCTGCATTAGAGGGTTATGGTATCCAGATAAGGGAGGTAATGCTCAGGCATTGGAGGAATAGAGTCTGATGAAGACTTAGGAAAGAAGAATAAATGTACAGCAGACAGTCATTATCCCTCAATAGCTAAAATGGTACAATATTTGAAAGGGAGAATACCAATTCTGTACAATTCTAAAGGCCATCTCTTGAACAAATAAAAGAAATTAAGAGGAAGCAGATTTTCCCACATGTAAATTTGTTAGTCAGGGTCTAGACTAAACTGCTATAACAAAGAAACCCCCAGATATAGTGGCATTAAATGAGATGTGATGGTCAATGATCGGGAGACGCTTTAGGGCAGTAGAAAGTTCTGCTCTATCATGTCATTCAGGTATTCAAACTGGGCAATCAACTTAGCCATCTTCATTATATGGCCCCATCTCTCAATCCAAACTTGTTGCCTTGTTCCAGCTATCATTATATTCAGGATGAACACCTTTGTCTTTAAAGACATGACCTAGAAGTTGTCAATGTGGTTCCCTCTAAACTTGATATTTTGTGATTTAAAAATGGTTCTTCAACTCGTCCTATCTACTTCGTACTGAATACACTGTTAGAGGAAACTTGAATGTGACAACTCTACACCCTGACATCTTATCCCCTCCTTGTGTCACTATAGTACATGGCTCTATCCTTACCTTCTCTCAGTGCAGGTACTACATTTCATTCATCATAATTCAAAGGGGTACCTATTTTTAAGATAAATATAAGTGAAATGTTAATCAAATTGCTGACCTCAACTCAACAAAAACTCATGGTATTATTCATTTAACGTGTATGTTTTTAATGCCAATTGAGTAAAAGTGTAAAAACAAGTGATAAGATTATTTTGTAGCATATATTTAGGTTTAAAAAAAATCTATAGCTACTGCTTTCTTTAACTATTAAGTTATATGAGAAAAAAAGAATCTATTATAAATATCTATTACAAATAAACCCTGATTTTAAAAACAGGTAAAAGTTTCCTCCAATGAGATTATTCAATTTTTATTAGGGGTAACATGGAAAGGATAAAAATGAAACCTTAATATTGGCTGAATTTTTCTGGATTAAAGTTTTGTTACTTTATGACAAAGACATGATTTAAGTCAACAAAATGAGGTAGGAGGGGGGAATCAAGTCACATTTGTCCGATTCTTTCTAGTTATTATTTCTTTAAAATTTGGACCTAATTGGATTATTAAAAGTATAGTCTTAGAAAGCTGACTTTAAAACTAAAAATTAAACTTGGATTAAAACTATAGAGGGTTGGGGTGTCTGGCTGGCCCAGTTGATAGAGCATGTGACTCTTCATCTCGGGGTCATGAACTGGAGCCCCACGTTGAGTCTAAAATTTACTTTAAAAAATGCAGAGTGTCTATATGAAACGTTTTTAGGGATTAGATAAAACAATAGTTGCTGCCCCCAAAGCAAAGGTTAAGCAGCTGAAAACAGGCTTGATTTAGAGTACAACCTAGATCTTCAACCCATCAATCTTGTGCAGTACACAAACTGCACAACCTTATACAGCAGCCCTGAATCAGTTTTTTGATTGAGCAAAGAATTAAATTAAATGTAAATCTTTTCATCACTGGGTTTGTGATGTTTCTAATTAGTGCATTTATTTCTTCCTAATGTAAAATAGAAAATTGTGGCAAATAAGCGTGATTGTTACCTGGGTTCATTTTTCAAAATAATAACAAATTCAATAAGAATTTCAAAATAACTCAAAAGATAGATTCTTCATCACCTACACCAGTTAGGGGAATCTTTGTTTTCACTAGGGCTTTATTTTGTAAGAATCAGGTCTGTGTTAAAATGAAACTTAATGCCATTTGCAACTACGTGGATGGAACCAGAGGGTATGATGCTAAGCGAAATTAGTCAAAGGAAGACAAATATCATATGACTTCACTCATATGAGGACTTTAGGATACAAAACAGATGAACATAAAGGAAGGGAAGCAAAAACAATATAAAAACAGGGAGGGGACAAAACATAAAAGACTCTTAAATATAGAGAACAAACAGAGGGTTACTGGAAGGGTTGCGGGAGGTGTGGAAGGGCTAAATGGGTAAGAGGAATTAAGGAATCTACTCCTGAAATCATTGTTGCACTATATGCTAACTAACATGGATGTAAATTGAAAAAATAAATTAAATTTTCAAAAGAAAATAAAAAAGAAAAAGTTTTAAAAATAAAAAATGAAATTTAAGCTCTGTTACATATTGAGAAACTTATCCTTAGCAATTATATTGACTGTTTCTTCACAATACAAGTTAGTTTACTCATATGAAATCCATACCTTTATTACACAGATATACTACATTGAGAGATGAATTATACAAATTTGCACTTGAATTTTAAAAAGCTCTGTGTGTGTATTTATGTGTATGTACACATGCATGAGAATTTCTTTCTCTTTAGAATAAACAATAGTAGAGAAAATTTGTCATTTAATTCTAGATTCAGAGCTAGGTAATCTAAAAGAGATTTATTTCAAATAAGTCACAGGGATATAAAGTACAACCATGTATATAGTCATAATATTGTAATAACTTTGTATGGTGACAGATGGTTACTGGTGTTCTCATGGTGATCATTTCTCATTGTATATAAATGTCAAATCACTATGTTGTACACCTGAAACTAATATAATATTCTGTTTCAACTATATTTCAATTAAAAAAACCCAAAAATGTCTATTACAAAGACACAGATGAAGTGCAGGACAAAAAAATAAAACAATAAAAAAATATTTATTTCTAAATAATATAGACAAGTGTTTAGAATGAAAATCAAATATTTTTTTTTAGAATTTTTCAATTTGACTGCAAATTAACACATTCATGTTTCCATTGTTTCATATAAAAATGTCGGAAGTACTCATGAAAAATTGTGCTTCATGTGTGATTAAAATGATTTATTTCTACTTCTAATTCCATTTACTTTAATGAAATGCTAACGTTAAAAGAGAGAGCAAGGCTTTAGAAGCTGACAGGAAGTTTAGTTTTCAAGTAAAATCACGGGATTGGAGCACATGCTTGTCTACACCATGATCACTGGCATTTACAGGGAGAAATTTGTGCAATGGGCAGGAAGATTATTGCTAACGCCTTCCAGAGATCATGAGGCTTGCATTTAACAAACATAACTTTATACTTTCAAGGCCAACCTCTGGCTAAGAGTCAGGATATAGCCCTTTGGCAATTAGGCTGGGGACGCGGGTTATTGACTGACGTACCATGAAATACCACCAAGCCTTAGAAGGATGGCTCACTGCAGAATGTGTTAACTAAACAGACACTTAATTGGGACAGTAAGATCTCCTTGGCAAATTATAATATGTAATTTACGCCATTCATGTATCTCCTGCAAACACTCTAATAAAATGGATTATTCTCTAACACTAAAAAAAAAAAAAAAAAAAAAAAAAAAAAAAAAATCACACACTGCTAAATCTTATACGAAAAGTGCAGGACTTATCTCTACCTGTGGCTTTGGAATTTTCATTACCAGTATTCTTCCTTACCAGTATTTGACTTCCATTCAACATTTAATGTGCATACTGATATTTTTGTCTTGGCATTTCCCTTATAAGACTTAGCTTGATAGCTCTTTCTGCACAAGATTGCCTAAATGAGTGGCACTCGACTTGGAAGGGGGAAATGGGTAATCAAAGTGTCTATAGAGCTCTTCTTATCTGCTTCCTACCTCATACCAACTTGCCCAGTTTAGCTTAACTGATGTCTTGTCCTGGTAACTTAGGAACAGGGAAGGAAATGTACAGATGTGGCCATTTTAACCGCCATCAAAATTCTCACTTCGATGAATTCTTGAGTTTCTCACTTCTCATGGTGAGCGGAAGGAGTTTAATTTCTCCTCCCTCTCTACTGTTGTTGGCAGATTTACAGAAACAGGCAGGTCTAGTCCACATCTAGGTGAAGATTGCAACCAGGGTCCTCTCACCCCTTGAGAGCAGAACATTCCCAAGTGCTGGAGCTCAGAGAGTCAGTACCATCACATTGATCCTGGCTGAAGGGAGAACACCATCCCACCCCAGCATCCACCCAATGGGTCGGGCTCTCACCCGCAGGGTTCCAGACTATAGACCTTTCCTTTTTTCTTTCTTACCGAACTTCTTTAGTATATCTCACATACCCTTTGGATTATGATATTAAGCTTGCTAATATCAAAAGTTAATTCACACTATAGTTTAGAGGTTGACCATACTTTGAAAGTTTTATTTTTCCTCAGGGCATCAAAATTTCAAGAAAGACTTCCAGGGATATAATTTCCTAGTTGTCAGAGCAAATGTCTAGTGGTATTCCAACCAATAAGTAAGATCAGATATTTGGAGTGACATTTTAGGTGTTTTAATGGCTCCTACTCCCTATGCCATGGCACATATTAGTTCTGTTTAATGAGGTTCTGCTAGATAAATTAGAAATAAAATATCATTAAATAACCTACTTGTAAGGTTGGTGCTGACCCAGCAGCATGCAAACAGTACTTGCTTCTAAGTCTAACTTTCCCAATCCAAGGTACAAAGTGTTTCTCACCTGAGTAATTTAAGGATCATTTATTCCACAAAAAAGCTTTGTGGGCCTTTTACGGCCTATGCCTGAACTAGTTTCTGATGATTCAAAAGTAAATTATACGTGATTCCTAACTTGGAGTATCTCATGGTTCAGCAGATACAGATAGGCCTGTATATATTATATTACATAGTATATTATATATATTATTACAAGGCAGGTTATAGAATTACTTAAGGCAACCCCTCTTATAACTCTTCCTGTGTTAGTGAGGTTGCTTATTTATCGTCTGCTCCCTGCTCACCCCCAATCTCCTTGTGGCCCAAGATTGTGTCTTACCAATCTTTTTAACTATTTGTACCTAACTTCAGGATATAATACACATTAGATAAGAAAGGCAGATGTATCATTCCATATTATGGATAGAGAAATTGAAACTCAGAGACTTTTTTTTTTTAAGTAGGCTTCAAGCCCAGTGCCGGGCCCAGCATGAGGCCCAATGCAGGGGCCCAACATGGGGTCTGAATTCAAGACGCTGAGATCAAGACCTGAGCTGAGATCAAGTCAGATGCTTTAACTGACTGAGCCACCCAGGTGCCCTGCTAGTGAGAGATTTTGAAGACTTTTTCAGAAACTGTTAAGATCAGAGAGGGTTCAAATCTAAGTCCTTTGGCACACACACAAAAAATGCTCTTACCTCAACATCATTTATCTGTTGACATTCCTTTTCAGAAATCAACCTGATAGCAATGTACATAGAAGCATGAATTCTAAGCACATACCTACAGTCATTTCTAGTAATCTACAGATCACCCAAGTGTAAATTATCTACTTCCTGGCTTATCTGTTAGAAATGATTGCTATCAGAGCAGCTTCCGTTTGCCATCTACACACCTCTGAGCCTTTTCCCTCTTATTATGACTTGCACAGGAAATGCAAACTACTGAGATTCTAATATTAGCCTAGATGCAACATAATTTAAATAATAAATATAATACACCCCAACCACTGCCAACTGACGGACGTCATCCAAATTTAATATAAATGGCTTTTAACAGATGCACCTCTGCATTAAAACAGATAATTTACAGTTTATTGCACTTACTTTGTTGTAATTTACATTCAGAGAATCTGTTTTGGATAGGGGTACTTGAGAATATTGCTGTGCATTTTTCTTTCTGAAGCAGCCCTCCCCCAGGTGATACTCTATAACCTTCATTGTTGGAGGTTCAAAAACTCATGTAGTCTTAGAAGATAAATTTGGGAAATGCAGCCATCTACGTTCAAATTTTCAAGGGATGACTCCATTGTATGGAAAGGCTGGCTAGTGATCTGTTGATAGTAACATTTCTAGGTGAGCGGTAACATCTTTCCAAACACAGAGCAAATTGTAGCTTGCCACAAGTGGCCATTTCATCAGGAAACAATTCTCTAGACTTTCTAGACATTACTCAAGTGATTCATTTTTCAACATGTAAGCTCCCAGGTATGGCTGCAAAAGACTAATCGTAACAAAGCTATAAAAATTAAACACAGAGAAAGAGAGAGAGAGGAGAGAAATAAGCATCTGGTGATTTGAAACAAACAACCGACACAAAACAAAACGAAACACTTTTCCCTCCATTTCTTGTATCCATTTTTTCCCTATCCCATCCGGATGGAGAGCACTACAGGATACCCTGACAGTGGTAGAGACCTCACCAGCACAGTGTGCTCTTCTGAAGAGCACTGGTAGAGTTTTCATGAAGACCTAAGAAGACACAAAGTCTTTTGTCCCTTCAGGATAAAAAGTACAGTGCACTTGACGATGAACCTGTCATTGTAAACCTTCAAGGTTTTAATCTTACACGTAATAGAGTTTAGAACCGATTGTATAGTTTTGCCCAGAATTCAGATTTATGTTATGGTCTCCTACAGACATCCTAAAACGTACTCAAGTGACAAGTTGTCGATGACATATATTATTAATACAACGATTCTAACAGGTATATGTATAATGCAAACCACTTTGGTAAACTACTACAAGAACTCCTCCCATTCGATGCTAGAGACAGGCAGTTAAACACAGAGAGGAACCCAGCTGATTAAGGGTCATCTTGTTCTCACTGAGAAAATTCGGTTATCTCCAGACAAGCACATGCAAATTTTGGAAAGAGAGAAAAAGAGAGAGGAAGAAAGAGAAAGAGAAGTATATACTCAAGGTTCTTTCTAAGGCTATATATTTAGGATGAGATAATTGCCCTTCTGTTGTATGGTTCTGGAGATTGCACAGCAAAGACTAAAAAATGCCAACATATATATTATAATGACACACAGCAAGTTGTAGTCATTAGTCGGGGAATAGAACGAGCAGAGTATGTAACCATTAAAGAAAAAGACAAGATAAGAACCATTAATTAAGTAGTATTTAACCTCCATTTACATCAGCTGTGTGTAAGAGCACCCCAAAACTGATATTTTAGCAATTTAAATAAAATCATAGATAAAAGCTTCAGTGTCAAACCATGTAGCCCTTTATTTTTAGTGTAGCATTTGTTCAACTTATGGAACTAATTTTTTTCTCTTTATTGTTTGCAGAGAAGATTCAGGGAATCATTTCAGAATTTGGTGTGGCTCTGCCACCCTGGGTTTAACCAAGCGGACAGATTCCGCACAGTAAAATGTTCTAATGTGATGATATACCACTGCTTCTAGACCCAGTGACAAGATGAAAGTCCAAGAACACGCATAAAACACCCATGAAGAAATGACAGAGCTTGAAGTCAGTTTGAATAATTTCTGAATCATAAATTCACAAAGGGCGGAGGGAGAAGAAAAGAGAAAAGGAGAAGCCAGGAGGAGGGGAAAAGGGAAGGTGAATGGCTCATACCAACCATCTCAAACACTAAATTTAAGAGTTTTATGCACATTCATATTTCCTCCTGACAGGACTCCAGGTATATATCAACTGACCCACAATCACAGATGCATTAGAAGCTCTGCTTCAATTGTGTCGAGAGGGGAGTGTGTGCCCAGTTTGGCACTCATGCGTTTTTCACTTTGGCTACGTGTATACTTGTCACGTGCACAGCGGTACATAATGGAAAACATGCACTGTTCACAATGACTTCTTTCAACCTTCATTTTGTTTCCCGAGATATGTGCTGCCTGTCTTTGCTCCTGCAGAACATCACTGTTTGATGGGAGCTCTGTAAATCTATATTTAGGGACTGAGATACACCCTTTTCTCCCAACACCCTCAGGACAGCTAAGATCAGCACTTCTGTTAATAGTTTCCAGGTTTGAACTCTGGGAAACTAGGCTACCCCTGGAATTTACTTTTCCCCACAGACAAATACAGCTTGAGGAATACAACAAAACCCACCCTTCTTGATTGGCACGTCCGGACAGAAACTCTTTTGTATTTTTGACCACTGGTCAATATTTAAATTGGAACTTAAGATGGATATGCTATTAAAAATATGAAGTTTTTTTAATTAAAAAATGGGAAATATAATGTGATGATACACACCTAATAGAAAAGGCTGCCTAATGGTCAAACACACCATTATGGCATTTGTATGTCTTGCCTGGTGATTCTTTGTGCTACTATGCACGTAATGTGCCCAGAAGGCCTGTCATCTCCCCCGCTAGACCGAAGCAGAAGCCAGACACAGGGTCTAGAACATTGGAGGCTTTCAATAAATGTCTAACGAATTAAACTGAACATCAGCAGCCCCTTTATATATTCAGGTCTGACTCCACCTTTCTTGACTGTCTTTATCGCTTAGTTAGGAATGCTGAAGAAGATAGGCTTTTCCATCCCTAGAACTGAATGAGGGTCAGGGGAGAAAAACTGTAAATAGAGAGGAAAGAGAATTCTGCAACCAACTCCCTCCTGCTGACTCTGATTCCTACAGGTTCCTGGAAGTCAGCAAAAGACTGGGAGCAGGCTACCTCCACATTGACTTGCAAGCTGAGTTTTAATATTAAGTATTGTGGCAGATATTAGGAAGACCTAAGAAGCACAAAATATCTCAAGAGCTAAGCAGAGGTACTTCTTGTACCTAAGGTGATACATACATTCACATATATATGTATATGTATATATATAGGTATACCTTATATACATATGTGTGTTGTTGGCTTTATCTGAAGCTAAGTTAGATAGGGGAAAAAGGCAAACTAGACCTTGAACAACTATTACTTGATGAGCTGAGTTGGAACAATTATAAACAAGTGGAAGAAAATCTAGGTTTAAAAGCGCTTTAACTGTAGCTTGAAATGGTATGGTAAGCACTCTGAAGTCAGCACAGCTTTCTGGAATGAAGTATGTCTCTTGGAACAAAAACGTTTCTGTAACTCAAATTCTGTATACCTGCATGTATTATTTTCAATACACACTCTCGATAAAGGGTTCTTGAAGGTATAAGGAACCTTAAATAGTACTATGCAAATAAAAGACTAGAGGGCAATTAGAATATGCAAGTTTGTCATTTCTGCTTTAAAAAGAAATGTCAGAAATATGATATCTGTAACGATCTGACTTCCTGAAAGGAATCCGATTGCAGATAAAGGAGCTTTGCTCTAGAAGCAAGGGACGTATAGCTTGAAAAATATTGATTTATATCGAACACTTAGAATCACATTAAACATCACTCCCCCAGAAATATCAAGTTAATTATTGATAAACACTCTGATGTTACCATCAGGCTCAATAGCCAGGAGCTCAAGTTCTGTTTCTTGGTGACCTTCTACATCAATAGCTATTCAAATGTACAGGTAGCTTCCATTTGAAGTTTTATTTATTTTGCTTTACATTTCGCCTCCTTCATAAGAGAGCACAAGGCCATTCTTACCTGCACCGTTCCACAATGGTTACCTGGCACACATTACAAGCACATGGCCTGTGGACCAAATATAGCACACTGCTGTTTCGCTTTGGCTTCCAGGTGTTCGAAATGTGCGGATATCTTTAGGTCTGAATACGTTATCCAGTTTGCGACTGTTCTTACCGCTCCCTATTGTTTTTACCCACGTACTTACAATTAACTTATGGATCCTTGTAGACATTTGAGCTGGTAAGCTCTAGCTTAGAGCTTGGACTTCCCCCTGATGCAAGGAATATTATTTATTCCATGCTATTCTTTACTCCACACTGGTCTATCCTTCACTTGACCGGTTTGGTGTAGCACTAAGTTTTTTTCAGGCATTCATTCATTGTTTGTTCAGCTGCTTCTAAATGCCAAGTTCTGTCCTGGGCACTCGTGACAAGGTAGTGCCTGCTGGCGATACATCGTGCCTGCTCTCACAGAGCTTCTATTCCAGCTCAGTGGCGACGAGAGGGGACGTTGACATCAAATAAGTACATTCAAGTGATGACAAGTATTATGTAGAGAAAAATGAAAAGGAAGGAGCTCAAGCATCACAGGGGATGCTACTTTCTACAGGGGACCAGGAATGTTCTCTCTGATGAGGTGGCATCTTAGCACACACCTGAATGAAGTGATAAACACGCAGATATTCGGGACAAGAGCTTTCCAAGCAAACACAGATCTCCTCTTAGAGAAAGCTCTATCTTCACTTAAACATGTGAGAACTTGTACCTCTAGCATACTTTTTGGTTGTCTTAGCTGAGGATCGAAGAAAACTGATAGCAGTTTTATGCTTAATTTCGTCATAATTTCTGTACTTGGTTTTTTTGAAACCGAGTAGAAAATAAATCAGTACTTTTCAAACACTTCTTTCAAGATTGCAACTTGACTCGATGCTTCTGCTATAACTGAAACAATGCCAATAGAATTTAGCTACTCTGGAGGAAAACGTCTATTGAAAAAAAGCTACTTATAGAAAACCCTTTTACCAAAACTCCCAAGGTTACTTTGAACAGTAACAATAATGACTAACAGACAATGGCACGATGATGTTAAAAAATGATAGGGGCACCTGGGTGGCTCAGTCGGTTAAGCGTGTGACTTCAGCTCAGGTCATGATCTCACTCACGGCTTGTAAGTTCGAGCCCCACATCAGGCTCTGTGCTGAAAAATATTGAAGGTATAAGAAAGGCACAGAGCCTGGAGCTCACTTCAGAATCTGTGTCTCCCTCTTTCTCTGCCCCTCCCTTGCTCACGCTCTGTCTCTCTCAAAAATAAACATCAAGACACTGTGATATTGATTTCAGGGTAGACAAATAGACTTCAAAAATGATATATTTCCTTTGTGAGTATTGTTAAAAATAATACAATAAATGAACATTCTATATACTCTCAAAAAAGGGAGTAAGTAATCGTTGTAAATGAATAATTAAGGAAGTAGAATTTTTGTTTTTTTAAAAATAGCAATTATTTTAGAACTTTTACGAGATTTAAGAGATTATCTTCATCAATGTCGTCTTTTGTTTTTTTAAAGTATTTATTTATTTATTTTTGAGAGAGAGAACGAACGTGTGTGTGTGTGTGTGCGTGTGTGTGTGTGTGTGTGTGTGCAGTTGTGGAGGTGGGGCAGAGAGGAAGAGAGAGAATCCCAAGTGGACTCTGTGCTATGAGCACAGGGACTTCATCTCACAAACCGTGAGCCTCAGGTACTCAATTTCCTTTTGGCCATTAAGAAAACTAAAACACTAGGGAGTACATGGCTTGTCCAAGGACAAGGAGCCATTGATTTGGTCAAGCTGGAACCTGAATTTATGGTTCTTAATTTGTAGACTAGTACCCTTATTCCCTACATACCACATTCTACTACTGAATTAAAATAAATAAATAAATAAATACTACTATGATACTTGTTATTTTTCAGGTTATGGGCTAATCCCCAATGACTGTAAAGAGCTCAACATTTTTTTAGTGTGTCCACCAAGCCTTGCCCTCCGTGACTACAGGAATGTGAGAGCATGTTCTATCAGGAAGGCTGTTTTCCTCAATACTAACACGGCTGTAACTCTCTGAGCCAAACACCCTGAGCCCTGGTTCGTGATTGGGAAGAGGTAGATTAATTTAGGACCTTCACCAGTGCTTTAAAAAGGCATCAGTGGGGCCTGTTGGATTAGAAGGATGAGACCTAGGATTCAACACTCATTAGGGTAGAGTCTCAACCCTGTTCTGGATCTTTGCAGATGGCAATCATAGAAAACAGGAAACTAAATATCTGCCACCTGGCTAGGTTTATGTGAAATCATTGGATTAATCAATCCAGTCTGATCCCCAGCTTGTGTATGTTTATTCATCATTTTACCACTACAAGAACATCCATCAATGATTTCTTTGCTCATTTTATTTTTAAGTGAAAAACGTTTCTAAGAAATAATATCTTGAAATATATTAGCTGAGAGTCAGTTATAAAAATAGCAATATAGAAGTAATTTTAAATAGTTCTTCCAGTTAGTTTGATTTTCAAGAGTAACCTAAAATAATTTAGGCACTTGTTTTGCTTAGCCTAAAATTAAGTTATTGATTACTAAAAATTCTTACCACCATACAAGATGTTACTGAAATATGCTATATTGTACTATCAACATAATAGCATGTTATTACTCTTTGCACAGTCCCCATGAGTGACGCAAATTGTCCAAGCCATGAGTTTGAATTTCTATATTGTAAACTAAAGGAAATGTACCAGTTGTGGATCTTGGCGTAGGTTCAGCTTAGTTCAACCAACATATATTGAGGCCCTACTAAATCCTAAGCATAGGTAATGAAAATACAATTAAGAAATAAACCTTAACTCAAAGAACTTAGATTTAATTTAGAGTTTCAGTCAGAGGTCAGAGACTCAATAATCCTATATTTGTTTATATTTTATTTAGGTTGCAGTAAATATCATCCATCCAGAACTAATCCCACGGCAAAGGCCTTATGCCTTAGGAACAGGTTATGGACCCATACAATCCCAAACATTTGAAGAAAGTGAAACACTATGTTCTGAGGAGGACATTTGGAGGAGAAGGGCTAGTTTGTACATAGTGGGATGTCAATAAAATTCTGATGATTCAACAGTAACTCAGCTCTTTTGTTTTGGGACCCAAGGAAGATATCTCTCACAGTGAAAAGCCTCCAGCGGTATCAGGAATCTCCATGCTGCTCCCTGCCCAACACATCAGGCCACGAGGTTTTATGCTACCATCATGGCAAGGGATTCTGACATTCAAGTGCTGCAGAAGAGACTAGGAAGGGAACAGGATTCTGTGCAGTTCTATCAGCAGTGAAATCGTAAGTGCCTGGCAGTTGAATGTAAGAGCCATTTGAAATCAGACATTGCTAATTTGGGAATAGTCTAAACACAAACTTTACAAACATTCATAAGATTCATGTTAAGTTTTAGGGCATACCCTTATCTTCTGTACCAAGCAGAACATTACAACTTGAGATATGACTTATTCTAGAAATTAAACTATAAGAAGAAATAGCCAACTCCCAACTTCTAAAGGGAAATTGTAACATTTACAAAAGTTTAGATTAAAAAACAAAGCTTAGTTTGAATATATTTTTAAAACCAAACAAGCAACAACTTTAAGAAATTCGTAAGACAGCCTCTTAAATTGAAAAATAGGATGGACGAGAGATGAAATATTAAGTAATGTTCTTTTGCTCCAAATAATTTTTTTAAGTATTTGTGGTTTGGGGAAAGAGGCAATAATTGCTTTACTGAAATAATTGCTTTACTTTGTTAAAAATCTGTACATATATATTTTGATATTTCTAAAAGCGATGTATATAATGCATACGATTAGATTCCATTAATAATAAAATCTAAAGGAAATCTACTCAAGTATAAAAGCTTTACACTTGTTTTCTAAATGATAATGTCTTGAAGATTCTGAGTTATGTCAAATATCCTGAAATTGTAGATCAATGATATGAATATTCAATTAACATTTGTGATGATGAGATATGGCCTAACTGTTTGAACATATATGGACAAAAAATCAGATATAATATAAAATGATATTTAAAGTATTAATATAAATATAATATGAAATACTAGAAAATAGTAAAATTGGAGTCTACAATCCAGTTCCTCCACTTTATTATTATTATTATTATTTTTGCTTAGTTTTTATTTCATATTTATTTTATTTTATTTTAACTCTGCAATCCAGGTAGATGTGGAGGGGAGTAAGGAAAATATGGAACCCATAGAACTCCAGCAACAGCACAAAGATTATAGGATATTTTGAGCGGATGGGGGGGAGGGGGAGGGGTGGTCTTCTGAGCTGTAGAAGGAACGGTCTGGTAGTTAACATAACACAAGTCAAATTTATTAAATTTGTCCACAGTCAGCCCTGGTGATCTTGCTGGTCTTGCCATTCCTGGACCCAAAGCGTTCCATGGCTTCCTTAATATCCACACTGTCTTACACCTTGCCAAAGGCCATGTGCTTGCCCTCCAACCACTCAGTCCTGGCAGATGAAAAATTGGGAACCATTTTTATCGGGTCCAGCATTTGCCATGGACAAGGTGCCAGGACCCGTGTGCTTCAGGATGAAATTCTCATCATCAAATTTCTCCCCATAGGTAGACTTGCCACCAGGGCTCTTAGGGTGTGTGAGGTCACCACCTTGGCACATAAATCCCAGAATAATCCTGTGAAAGCAGGAAGCTTTATAACCCGATCCTTTCTTCCCAGTGCTCAGTGCACAAAAGTTCTCTGCCGTCTTTGGAACTTTGGAAACAGCTAGGAGACTCTGCCCAAGGGGTCACTGTCCAGGACAACGTCTAAGAGCACGGGGGGATTGACCATGGCTGGGCAGCACAGGTGGCGGCAAAGGCAAGGCCCAGTTCCTTCACTTTGAAATTGAAGACCTCGAAGCCAGGTAATTTCTCTCATTCACTTTGACAGAATTATAAAATTCGCTGATGGAACAAAACTCAGCTTTTGCTGATGTTTACCACTAAAATGTGCCACCTCTGATTAGAGTACTGGGGTCAAAGAGTAAACTACTAATTAGTCCATGCTTTACTCAAAAATAATAACATTTTTTTAGAATTTTCTAATAAGAATTTCTTTAAACATAATAGGTGTCAGTGGTAAGAAGTAAGAAACAAGAAGTAAGAGCAAGAAGTTTCTAGAAGAAGGAAAGGAAGGAGAAAGCAGAGGAAAATTTAATCTGCTTCAGTAGTTTGACCAATGCTGGGCCTCTCAAAAATTTAGCTTTGGGTCACTCAATTCAGACATTCTATCCATGATGCTAATTCAGTTAGAAACAATGATGGTCGGTGAGTGGAAAATCCTCAATATTGATTGAGACGGGATTTTTTTGAAGCGTTAAGTTTTATATCTAGTAAACATTGTAGAAGATAAGCTAATTTTGATGTGGGTAGATTGAATTAAAGTCCATAGGGGCTAGCATATTGAAAGAAAAATGAATTACCATATTTTGGAGGTTGTTTTCAGTTGGCAGTGGTGGAATTTGTAGCCACAGCAAAGACCCAGGGTAGGAGGGAGAAAAAGCACGATGTGAGATAGCATCTCCCAAACTAGCCCTATCGCAATAGATTCTGTTTCCAGCCTCTCTCTGACCCCAATGTTACCCTCAAATCCCACTCAGCTTCCATGCCGAGTTTTTTATTCTGCCGCTGTTTTCTCTCTACATAGTTTCTTTCCAAACCAACATCCACGTTCCACTCATCAACCACTGCTTTAGAAAGCTTCAGGCTGGATGGGCAGGCATCAAGTGCTGGCAGGTGGTGTAGCTGTTAGCCAGCCTTGTGTATCACAAGAGATCTGATGCTATCAAATTCCTTTTCCCCCAAAGACTAAAGAGAGCAAGCCTTTGTGAGCATGCAGGAGGGGGATGAAAACAGTTTGTCTCCTGAGCGGCCAGCCTTTGTCATATTACAAATGAAATCACTTTGGAAATTTAGAGAATTAATATCATAATGAAGACGGTAGTACCCATTAGGGTGGTCTAATGTTGCTCTGGAGAAATGTGATGGATGCCCAGTGGCTGCAAACCCTTATTTGCAGAGAGTCACCTCTGCAGTTGCCATTATTAGGAAGATGTCTGAAGCAAAGGATCAGACACAACCATTGCAAGATGAGATAGTGTTTGACTGGTTTCCAGGGAACCGAAGGATACAAGCTTAGTTGTACCTGTCACTATGGCTCCCAGCATTTTTCCCCCTTAATGTCTTTTTTAGCTGTAGGAAGTTTCTCTTTAAAGATTCAGTGCTTTGCTAATGGCATAAAGTGAGTAATGGGGAGCATATAAAAATGTTATATAGATTACAAATGGATTCGGTCTATTTTAAGACAATGTGTGCCAGCCCTAAAGGACAATTTTATTTGGCTTTACTTTTCTCTTGAAAATAAATTTAGCCAAACATTCTGAAACGGACACACCACTGGCATCCTTACGTTCATTTAGTTTTCTATGTAAAATATCACTGGCTTCCCATGGCAATAAACGTGCCTACCCCAAATCTGATCTGCATTTGCTGCTCTTTTCTGCGCTAAACCCTAGAATACAATGCTTCCGGGAATTACCGTAAAATCTAATTGAATCATCGTTTCTGATACCCAAATGTCTCTACCTCTTGAACTGCTTTCCAGTGACATTGGTATACATAACAGGAAATGAGAGTTTTCCAAAACCCCATCTCAATTCCAGATTAGATGAAAAAGAAGGATAATTTCCCTGAGAAAACTTTGGAATGGTGTAGAAGAAGGGAAAGGCTAAATATTTAAAGATTTCCTGGAAAGTAAGATTATGCCCATTTTTCTTCCCATTCACAGCTAGTCCTTTTGTGTCTCAGATCTGAATATAAATTCAATTTGTATTTCTTATTCCTGTGCCTGCCATTTACCGAGTAACATCTCTTCTCTGCAATGTTTTTCTTCCAATATCTCTCTCTTTTCAAAACAGGTTTATAATGTGTTGTTTGTTTGTTTGTTTTTTGTTTTTTGTTTTTTAATTTGAAACTGCTGACACCCAGTCATAATCAATAATCCAATATCTCTCCCTTTTCAAAACAGGTTTATAATGTGTTTTTTGTTTGTTTGTTTGTTTTTTGTATTTTGTTTTTTGTTTTTTAATTTGAAACTGCTGACACCCAGTTATGAAACTGACATAATCACCCAGGTTTTGGAAATCTTGGTCAATGATAAATGGAAACAACTCAGGAATGATTAACAATTCTTTTCCCAACATGAACAAAAACAAAATAGCTAAACTTATTTACTAATCAATTAGAGACCAAACTTGGACTATTCTAGGATTTGGTTCAATGAATATCCAGGCTTTTTCTGTTGAGCTGCTTTTAATTTCCTGTTCTCTTCTGTATTCAAAACATTTTAGGACAGCCAGCCTAAAGGTCCAGTCAGATCTCTCTCATGTGAAATAATAAACGGGAAGCAAGGTTCACCAAAAAGCTGAGCTAACTACTCTTTGGGTTGTCTCTGGTGCCTTTTGAAGGGGACACAATTAATTTAATTCATAAAGCCTTATTACCTTTACAAAACAGTAAATTCGATTTGCTCTCTAAACACAAAAACTTGCTGATCACCCATATGTAGCCTTCGCATGTTCGTGTTGGTGCATATTGTATCTCAAATCTGTATTTTATCGCATATCTTATTAGTCTTTAACTTTATCATGCATCTAAGTCAGTTTTCCCCGGCTATATTTAAGTCTCCTTAAAAACAATAAATATTTATCTTCACAGTACCTAGCCCCATGTTAGGCATATAGCAAGGACTCCATAAGTATGTGCTAAATGAAATCAAACTGGTGTAACCAGTAAATGCTATGAACTTCCTAAAACTCAATATAGACAAACAAATCCTAAGTGTGGAAGGAAATGTATGTGGTCACTCTTCTGTACTGTTTTAAATTTCCTTCCAAACTGTGACATACATATCCCGTAATAAAGATATCCATCCTCCCTAAAGCAAATAAAAGGGTCCTAATGAACGTAATGGACCCCACTAGCATTCAGACTCTGCAAACGCCAAATGTGATCTTGGACAGAGAGGAATCTAATGAAAACAATCACATTACACATAGCTCTTCCCTGCTCGGTGCTCAATAAGTGAGCAGCGGGCTCTCTGTGTCTAGCTTACAGAAAACAGGAGGTAGCAGTTTGCAAGGAGCAGTGTTTTAATGTGATTGGACTATAACAGACAATCTATTTACAGCGTGCTCTGGGGAGCTTATAAACAAATGTTGAGTAATTTCAGCCAGCAGTAATTACCCTTGCAGCTGACAAGGATAGCATGAGACTTTCTCCTTCACCTTCAGCCCAGTCCAGAAGGCAGTGCACAAAATGCCACTTCTAATTATTTCTGCATTTCTATGGCTAAAGACCAAAGTATGTTATTAGAGAACATTTTAGAAGCTTTTTAAAAGCTTATTTATTAGGACAATTAAAAGTCATCACTATGACAGCAAATAAAAGGTTCCATTCTCAGGAATGCAGTATCAGATGAGCCTCTGCCCACTCACCTTTCAAGCAATGCGGACTTGTTTTGTGTTGTCTATTGTTAAGAGTCAAGACCACAGCTCGGTAATAAAAAGGAATAGTATCTGGAATGCATTCGGTTTAATTCTGAGATGTGCCTTTTACTCTTTATGATTTTCAAGCCATTTAGAGCATATAGCTGAAGTTATTTCTCAAATGGCACAGAATTTTGAGATGTGTGTGTGTGTGTGTGTGCGTGTATGTGTTCTGTGATTACAGATGCTATCGGTGATAAAATGCATGTGGTCCTACTGTCTCCCCACTTGTACCTCTCACAGATTTTTAAAGGATTTTTATCTGGAGAGGTCACTCATGTTGCATCAGTGTGACATAGACGTTAAAAATTCAAAGATCTAAAAATAAACCTTCGGCAGATAAGCTTCTCACGGAGGACTGAAGGAGTAAAACAATTATGCAGAGCAATCACCCTGAGCGTTTGTAATTAACAATCAAATTACTTCCCAGAAGTGTCCAACAAGAGAACTTTTGTTGAACATTTCTATACGTGCCAAACTACCCCAAAGTAATTGGGGAAATCAGTGAACTGTGGTATGTGCTGGTTCTCAAACACCACGGCCAGTTTGGCGTTCACCGAGCTTCTGTCCGCCTCAGTAAGTTCAGTTCAGAGCCCTACTATAGGAATTGATAGTTGATATCTCATCCCGCAAAGTATATTATTTACATTTTTGATACGTTACATTACATTACATTCTGTCATGTTGCATTTCATCAACAAGGGATAGAATGTTGCATAACTTCATATGACATGATGACAGATCTCTCTTTCTCTCTCTCTCTCTCTCTCTCTCTGTCACACACACACACACACACACACACACCACAAAACTTTTAGGTCAGAACTGTGGATCTGCGGAAATGCTTTTGGATTTTGGCCCTGAAAGGATCCTAGGAGTATTCCAAGGATAACGAATGCCACGGGTCTGTCGTGACAATAACATCATATTGCCCTGCACAGTGATGCCTGAGCTTATTCGATATATATTTTGCCACCTGTTTGTAAATATTCTTAAATGAGTCGTTACGATGCACAGCGGACCACAAAAACCCAGGTTCTGAATGTTAAACAACAATATGCTAAAACTCAACCTCCTTGAAAGAAACACCAAAAAAACCAGATTACGGACTTTAACAATACACCATTAGATGCACGTGCCTACCACTGCTCTGCTCTCATTGCCGAGACGCGGTTGGCAGACGGACAATAATTTGTCCTTGTTCTTGAGACTGGCAGGTGTCACTTTGGCCAGTGTGGGATGTGAGTGACAGATATTTTACAGCCGAAGAAATGAGAATGCAGAAATTCAAGAGCACCTCTGGGATTTCCCTGGTCATTTGTGGGCAGCGCGAGGGCAGAGCAGGCCTCTGTGCTAACGCAGGAGCCCTTGCGTCTGCTGCGGGCTGCCGCCCGACCACGGCATTTTAAATAATATTTCTATTAACAAAGGTGTGTTTCTGCTTTGATGGAAGCGTGCAGAGTGCGGCTCTCTAGGCTGTTCATTGTATACCAAACTGCTCTAATTGCTTTCCTGTGCTTTATTCAGAGATCTAGTAAAAAGCTGATTTCAGTGTGAAATTGCTTACAGATTTAGCAGTTTTGAACATGCAGGTTTTCACAGGCATTCATGTAATTTATCAAAAGCTGGAAGTTTGTTTTCCTCCTCTACCCAGAAGTGTCAAATTATTTCAGTTTTACAAAAAAGAGAGGAAAAACTTCTCCTTGGAAAGGAGGTGGTAATGGTAGGAAATAACAACAGCGACAACAGCAGAATATGCAACACAAAAGCAAAAATGAGACTATGTCTCTTCTACCTGGAGAGAATCAGGAGCTTATGTTTTATGTTCTCTTGTGTTCGATGCAATTTTTGTATATGCTAAGGAGAAATTACACATTTGAATGACAATGTAAAAAGAAAAAATAGCTGTGAAGCTTCAAACACATCTACACTGTACTTTTAAATATGAATTTTTAGGGTCACCTTTCCCTGTGAGATAAAAGAAAAAGTTTTGAAAAGTATAATTATCCAAACACATTAATATGTAAATTTAGTGGTGTTTGAGAGTTATAACAAAAAAAAAGGTTAAAATCAGCAGACCATCTAAAGATTTCACAAACAAAATATTGTCCAAAATTTACAGGCAATATATTCAAGATGGTAAGGCAAAAATCATTTCCTTTAAAAACGTGACACAAACCTCCGTACTTATTTTCCAATGCTGTTTCTGGTATGCAGATCACAAAGAAAGGGACTTCTCTTGTCCTAAGTCTGAGTCCTCCCTGACATTTACATACCATAAACACAATATTTGAATCATCCTTTTCCTTAAGATTATAACAGTTATACTAAGATATGCCCTTGTCCATTACACTTGCAGAACTCATGGGCGTTCACTCAAACACAACTGATGTAGAAAGGATACATTTCTACAAGTCAAAATTTCTAAATTTTGTGACTGCTTAAAAGAATTATTATATGCAATGATATACAAGCAACATGAATACTAAGCTTTAGTTACAAGGATAGTTATCTGCCTTCATTTTCCATTAATTTCCTCCAGACCACTGCTGAAATATTACCTTGCAAAATGAAAATGAAAACCATATGTTGATTAGGGAAAACGTTAACGTCACAGTACTTTTCAACATTCACTGAAAGAGTTAACACGGAAACTATCTCCAAAGAGAAAGAAGATACATTTATTGAGATTGATGTTAGAATATGTTGTTTTGTATCATTTGCCAAATGTTTCATTTTAAAATAATTATTTATGTTAAATACATTGAAGCATGCATGAAAACAACGTGATATGATGTTAGTAGCGTACCACAATTTTAGGAACAGATATAAGATTTTCCCCTACGAATGGAATAAAGCCTCTACATAAAAACCAATAACATGCTGAAAAACATACAGTCGCCATTACTTTTTTCTCTACTTACTAATGAAAAGATAAATTGTTCTCCTTTGGAAATCAAATATTTCTCTAACCACCGTGTTTCTTTAATTAAACTGTATTCTTTACAGTGATCAAATATAATTAGCAGTAACAAGTATTTAATGAAAACAAACTGCTACTCCCAAACCTTTACTACATGTTTTGTTTAAATCCCATAGATGCTCCAAGGAACTCTGTATCTCCACCACAAGCACACATTCATGCCACCTCCCCATTCTGCCCACCCCCATTTGCCAGGAGCCTTTAAAACAAGAGAAACAACAACAACAGCAACAACAACAACTTCTGTAATTCCAAGACTTTAGTTCAAATTAAATCCTGCCCCTCAGCTCAAAGCGGCTCTTGCAAAGAAGCTTACCACTTAGCACTTCAAATATTTTATACATTTTTTTCCTTCAAAAATCCCATTTGGTAGCATCATATAATAAAGCATTACCCTGGTATCTTTGATTATTAGCAAGTGACCAAAATAAGAAGAAAAGTGCCCACACTGGACTCATTGAAAGCTAGGTGCTATGGCAAGTCTTCTGTAATTAATTGTGAGTGAAAGGGGGTTTGGTTTTGCAGCCTCGTAAAACTTTTCCCACATGGCTGAACCCACGGTCAGAAGACGTTAGGCAACATTAACTGCCTGCACATTTCTGCAAGGCTCTCGAGGAACAGCTAGGCGCTGGGGCTCCAATCCTGAGAACCTTGGGACATAAGACATCAGCGTCTACCTTTCATCTTCACCGAGATTTGGAGTGGGTTCAGACCACAGAGGCTCCGTAATTCTCACTAATTCATTTGCTTTCCTGATTCACTTGGCTTGGGATAACCTGAGAATGATAATGAACCTGTGAGAGGAGCTCTTAGTCCCTTGCCTTTGAATGTGCTCGGCATGGATCTAGGGCTTTCTGTGAATCTTGCAAGAGGAAAAGAATCTTATTAGCACTGATTGCTAGTCGTAAGGTTTCCTCTAAAAATTGCTCTTGTGTTTTAACTCTTGCTCGCTTCCTGCAAAGCAGAACAGTGGTGGGGGTGGGGATGGGGGTGGGGAGGGTTAGACTCTTTATGCAGATGATGTATGTTTCTGGACGCTAGGGTGGTATTTTGGGGGTGTGATTTAAATCAAATCTTAGCAGCTGGTTTTTTGTTATTTCCCAAAAAGCAACCTCGGTGTTTCCTACTCTTTACTGCAACTAACACCAAGTGCTTCTGTCATTTTCCATAGGTAAACGCGCCCTTGTAACAGGTAAAGTTTTTTTGAGGAACACCCAAGGCCTCTTTTAAAAAAAAAAATCATTTTCAGGCTTCTTTTACACAAGAGTTGTCAAGTTCACAGGCATTTCCCGTGGTTTTGGAATTCTGTTGAATTGGCACTCTTTGCTTTTACAATTAGTGTGTTGTGGGCCTTTAACTTCCACCTAGGTAAGAATTTGTGCTTGAGATGAAAAAGTCAATAAATGAACTGGGCAAAGTGGTGTGTTTTAGTGAAGCAATAAAAAGGGCAATTTGGGTCTACTAGTCTAACGGAAGGTGATCATTCTTTAGATCTTGAGATACTAAACTACTGACCAAATTATTCCCTTGTTCGGTTGTAATTGTTCCTGCACATTGCGGTTGCACAGACCCTCCCAGGCCACAGGCCAACCGAAGTTATATGCAGCAGTTGCGATGAAATGGATGCACCCAGGGGCAGAAGAGGGCTTGACTCAAGAATTAGAAAGGGATCTTGCTGGCAGAGCTGAGTGCTAACACACTCTGGTACTTTACAAAAGGTGTGTAACCTCTGAGGTCGTGTGCTTATCCCCCATGTGGGGACTCTCTTATCAAGATTTTAAATTTCCTCCACAATCTGAGTGAGGAGCGCAACCCGTGACATCCATATGGAATTAGTAAATGGGTCGCAGGGGTGGTGGTCCACAAACCTAAGCTCTAAGTCCTCACCACGTTTTGAGCAGGTGGAATACCACTTGCTAAAACAGGGGAGAGCTTTACAGCGCACACAGTCCAACTCCAGGGATTTTAAAGATGAGAAAACTCAGGACCAAGATGGTTGGGAGATCCGTCCAAGGTCAAGCAGCTGTTTGGTGGTAGAGGTAGGAAGAAAATTCAGTGTTCAGATCGCAAGTCCAGTGCTGTCTCAGACTATGCACAAAGAGTGCTAAAATTTCCATACAAATGTCTTGACATTACAGTGCACATGTTCAAGGGCTTCATGCTAATGGGAAATATTTCAAGCAGGAAACTGTTCTCCTAAACCACACCACTGCTCCTCTCTATTGACTTCCTATTGCCTGACACCATTTGCTTTGTTTCAGTTTTGACTCTTTCCAAGGACACTCCCTTTTATTTCTTCCCAACCAGAGAATGCCTCCACTGATGAACAAGTTGACATCACTGGCGAGTAAATTGTCAACATTTCCTTTCTCTGTGCTATCACACTATTCCCCTCTCCTGGTTTCTCTCGGTATTGGGACTGTTCTTTTTTCTGGCTAATACTGGGTGAATCTTTACTAAAGTAATAATTCATTTACAATTTATTTCTAATTCCCTGAAATCGCTTGTTCAGTGCAATTTCACAAAATGTGTGGTTAGAAAGATACGCAGTTTGAAAAATATTTATGAAAAACACATAAATGCTTCTATCAAAGAAATGTGATCGTTTCAAAGAAAGTACAACAGTGAATAAGAACATGGGTTTGGGAGCTGACAAATCTGAGCTAAATCCCTAGCTCCAGTACTTACTATGACCTTAAGCCTCAATTTTCTCTTTTAAAACAGACGAAGCTTGTAAAGTCTTGCCAAAATGATAGCACACCATAGGCTCTCAACAAATCTTAGCTGTTGTTGTTGTTGTAAGAACATTATTAAGGGACATTATTATTCTATTGGTATAAATAATAAAAGAAAAGATGCATGTATGAAGCTTTGCAAAGTTACGGTTATTTAGGGTTGAATGGATCAGGGAGTTGTCCTAGAGAGAGAGGAGGGGAATAAAAGTGAAAACCTAATTCAAGTGCTCCAGGTTGAGGGACTGAAAGTGATGACATCATTTGTCACACCCTAAAGGGGAGAGCAATAGAAAGCTATCTAGGGAGGCAACTTAGGTGGCCTGGGCAACCATGAATTTGCTTATCAACCTCTAGGGAAAGCAGCAAAACCAGAGAGAGCTGAGGAGAGAGCCAAGAATGGACCCAAACCAGGACCCAGATTCTCTCTTGGGCCCAGAAGAGAAAGTCAAGGGTAGAAGTCAGGAGCAAGCCAGCTTACCAAGCAATTTCTTGTTATATTTTCATATAACATAGAGTTAGAATTGCATCAAGTGAAATTCTAGCAGCCACAGATATGGAGATTCCTCAGAAGAACTTTGGCCATGAACCCTTCTGAGGATCAGCAGTCAAGAGCTTCCCAAGTGAACCCAGGCAGCTGTCACTGGCCTTTGTGAAGGCCATGGTGACTCTGAAACAAAGAATTTTAGAAGAGGAAGTTTGGGGTGATGGTCATGAGAGGAAAAACGATGTGTGTGCTTAAATATGGACAACTGAGGGGGTACTGGGAGCATCCAGTAGAAGTAAGCAACTAAGGAGACTATATGACTGAAACTTAGCAGGAAGTCCAGAAAATTATTCAGGAAAATCAAGGACACGAACATTTGTTAAGCATCCACTGTATGCTGCTCGTTTTTACTTAATCCTATTTATCCCATGCAAAAACGTTATTAGCTCTACTTTTTAGAGGCAGAAACTTAGGTTACAAGAAGGAAAAACTGTATCCAAGATCATATAGCTAATAAATGGGAGAACCATGGAGAATTAAAATGGATATCTTTCTGATATCAAAGCTCCTTTTCCATCCATCCCTGATGCTTAAAATTGAAGCCATGAGAATGTGCAAGTTCTCTGAGGGACAAAAAAAAAAAAATGTAGGCAAGAGTCAAAGAAGTCAAGTAAGTGTTTAATGCTACAGTGATTTCAGGAATTAGGACTGATAACACACTGTTGGATTTGGCAATTAGGAAGACACTGGTGACCTTGGGAAAAGGAGTTCCTGTAAAGTGATGAGGCTGGAAGCCAGACTGTCAGTGAAGGGATGGTGAGGGAATGATGGCTGGAATTGTAAATTGCTCTCTGGAGAAACTTGGCAGTAAAAGTGTAGTAACTCTGAAGAGTACTATGAGCTGGAGACATCGTTTCCTTTTGTTAGGGAAGACATAAAAATATTTGTGGGCAGTGGTGATAGAGCTACTAGAAATCAATGCTCATTCGGAAGAATCAGGAAATAATTACAAAGCACAGATACATAAGAGGAAAAGGAAAGCTCTGGCTCATTAAATTGTCCTTACATGATAGGATGCAAAGAAAAAAGAGCTAAAAATATATGGACGTATTGGGGTGATAAGAAGGATACAAGAACAAAGGTATTTTGGAAGTTTGCATAAGACAGGAAGTAGGAAAACTTGTGTCAGATAACTGTGATCAATCAAGTAGGAATCAAAGGTATTTGCTGTAAGTCAGATGTCTTGAAGAGGATCTGAGGGCTGAAAGACGGTGAATGGATGGATGGATAGATGGATGGATGGACGGACAACAGAAGAAAAGCTAGAGGCACACTTTGGTTAGTTAGGGTCAAAGGGAAGGGATGCACCAAATAGGTAGAATCTCATTATTAAGTGAATTTGGAGTTTTGAATAACCCCAAAGTGTGTTGAAAGTGGATAGGTCAGAGCCATTATAAACTGACCCTACAGGGTCATCACAGTCCACCTTATAAAGAGATCCTACTGCAGCCCCTGTGGGAGACAAGACACGCTGATTATACAAGTGGCATCAATCTCTTTTCTTTGAGATGTGGTGTTTAATATGTTGCATTGAAACCAGAACAGATAAAACAAATCTGCAACCGCTTTCTCCCACCATATGCAGAGTAAAAGAGCCAATGCATCTCTTTCATGGCAGAATATAGCAGACTTTATCTTTGTGCTTACCCTCCACTGTTAAAACGAAAGCCTGTTTGTAAATCTAAATATATTAGAGAAACAATGACTTTTTGCAGGACCCACTGGGCATTTATAAAATCTTGACCACAGTGAATAGTAGATACCTCCCTTGAAAGGCAGGAAAACCTGGCTAATGTGTCAGCTTATCTATTAAAGAGATGTGGCAGCATAAGGATCTATTTCCTTTTTCTTTATCCTTAAAAATCTATTACAAATCAATTTCCCTTTATTGATAGAGTATTCTCTAACAACTCAGTCAACATCCAAAGTACATACTTAAAAGAGATAAGAAAAAAAATGACCTTTTATCGGTCTGTAACACTGAGTTGCTTGAATTCTGAAATTCAAATCCAACTTTAGGAAAAGGAAAAACAAAAAGCTCTTTCTCGGCATTGATGCCATTTATTCTGATGCAGTTTGGATTTCATAAGATTCTGTTAGTCTAAAATTCTAGACACATCTATGAATTCAGGCGATTTTAAAAACACCTCTACAGAGGCACATGTTGATTTAGGAAGTGCCCACATGACAGTAAAACAACCAATCAATTCAGCAAAAAAAAAATCAATTGATTCAATAAAAACATCAAACAGGCTGTTTGCTGTCATGAAGATCAAACTACTGTTTGACAGAACTTTTACTTTTTAATCGATGGTATTGATGTCCATCAACACAGTCTTAAGTTGACCAGACCATGTACCCCTTACAAAAAAGGTCCAAGTTGCTGATTGTGAAGTTATTTCTGTAAAAGAGCACAGATGAAAACCTCAACTTGAGGCCAGGATTTCAACTTTCACTTTGCAGCTCTTCCCATCATATCCATTTTTTTTCTTAATAACCTCCTTCAGGAAGAAATTTGTTTTGGAATGCGGTGCTGTTTATTGTGTAGCACAATGTTCCTCAAACAATGTCGCCACCATACTGAACAGCATCTTGTGTTTTCACCCCTAAAACAGAGGTAATAGATTTTAGCCTTCCTTTCTTTGTATGCATCGTTCGTCTCTCTTGGCTGATATCTCTGGAATTTGTAGCATATCCATCATTATCTAACTGCCAACTGTTTTCAGAGGAGCTGTTGCTTTAAGCTCATTATTTCCTCCGATTGGAGAATCTGCAGAGCCTCTTTCTACAACACACAGCAGCCAGCATGGTACATGTGTACAGATGAATGGTCGGGTTTGTCCTTCAGAGACTCTTTGTACCCAGCTTTGCCCCAGAACTGCAGCGAGTAATGAGCAGCAAATGCATACTCATGTGCCTTAAAAGTGTGCAGTGAAACTGTTAAAAACATTGCCAAAATAAAGACCACATTCCATAAATAAGCTGTTAATATGACCACATACTTCCACAGGGTCTCCTACTTACCTAAGAGTTTGGGGATTATCATGATTCTCCTGTAATTAGTTTCCACAAAACTTCCTTGAAGTCAAGTATGGTTGATTGGGCAGGTGCCTTTCAAGGAGAGTTATATGAGCTACACTTTGGGAGATTTCCAACTAAATCTGAGAGTGGATGATGAAAGACCCAACATGCAGATTGTGGGGAAAGTAGGCAAAGACACTATGAATGCTATTAGTTTAAAGGTCTGTGAAATCATATCCCCAAGGCACCTGAGTTACAATCAGAGAAAAAGATGTGTGTTCCATGTCTTTCCCTATAACTCATTATTTAACAACCTAAGTTAAAGGGATAGATGTTTCAGAGTTTCTGAACACAATTTTCAGATTTTTAAGGACTGAATGGTATCTGGAAATATTGAAAATGTAAAACTTACTGTCCATACTGATCTCTATGGTCTTTGGGGGGGGGGGTGTGAGATAACGGGGAGTAGATGTGGAAATAATTGCCAGGTAACCAAAATAAAGCATCTTTCCCTCCTTTTCCTTTAACATAGGTCGAAACAAATATAAGTAACACTCCACCATGATCAGATCCGGTCTTATACATTATGTGTTGTTGTCGTTTTCACTAAAGCAAAGAAAAGCCAAGAGGATTAGTTATCTCAGCTGTAAATACCTGAGTTACAGAAACACAGCTAGAAAGCCATGGTTTCCTCCCCTTCCACACTCTTTCCCATGGCTAAAATCAGCACGGCTCTACTGACGTCTAAAAGAAAAAGGTGTATTGTCACTGACTCCTGCCATGCTAACACTCAAGTGTACCACCTCTAGTGCTCTAGAGCCATTTTGGATCTTTAGTATTGATAACAATTGTTTATGCTCACGTGAGTGGATTAAAATCACTGTTACCATGAGAAACATGAATCTGCACCCAATGATTTTAGCAAGAATATTAAGAAAATCTGACATAAAAAATAAACAAACACCATAGGCCATGGGACATTAAGGCGTCAGAAAGGACAATCAGAAAATAACTATGTTTAAGGTCCCAGCAGGAGTAACGTCTGCTGCTGCTAATGGTTATATACATTTCAGAACCGAAAGATGGAAACTTTTGGATTTTGTCACAATATATTTTAAAAATAGATCAATGAGAGATGCTCTTCTGTTGAAGGCCTTTCTGTGCTGCTTTACATGCAAATTTCTTTTGTGGATTCTGTTTATCCTCTGGCCAATTCTTTTTAAGTCCAAAAGTAAGGACCGTTCCAATTTCCTAGGTTTGTTTGAAAGAACGAACAGGCTATAGTAGTTTAGCCACTTCACTCCATTTTTCTATGAAATCTAAAGACCGTGGACCAACTAAATGGCTCGATTGTAGAAAACATCTCACTTAGATGGTGTACAAAGCAATGAGCAGTTAAAGGTGTGTTGGAAACAATCCTTGTAAGTATGAATCGAATCGTTATGAAGATATCTATCTTCCATATTTTTAATTAAACATTTTATTAAGATAATTGTAGATTCACATGCAGTTGTGAAAAATAATACAGAAATATCTTTCCTCTACACTTCCCCCAATCTTTCCCAATGGTAACAGTTTGCAAAATTATAGTCTAGGGTTACAATCAGGATATTGTCATTGATGCACTCAACCCATCCTATTCATCTTTTCCCAGTTTTACTTAGACTCATTTGTGTGCCATTTGGCTTAAAGATTTCAATGTTCTAGTGTAAGAACCATTTTTATTAATCTTTGTCGTGGTATGTGATGGGTAGGTGTCATTTGGTGCCTCAATCTAAAGCTAGCTGTCTCCCTGGTTCCATAAATAAGCTAGTTAGTATGTTTGATAACATTTAATTTCAAGGACCAGTTTGCCACAGGACAGTGAGGGTAGCAAAGTCTGAGACCAAGACAGATGTTAAACAAGAAAACATAAAAGCTTACAAGCAATATGGCTTGCTTTTCCCCCAAGAAACCGGGTGCTTTGAAGAACACTAAAAATAATATGAAATCGATCTTCAAGTTCACTCCTGTGTGCAGCAATGGGTTGATTTTTGTCATTATTTTTATTGAGTGCCCTCTGGGTACACAGTTCTATACGAGTCAAAGGAAATACAGTTTTATGGATAGAGACACATCTGGAGGACCCAAAGTCTTGAATTCATGGTTGAGTCCTATTGCAGAACTCCAGAATATAATCACCAAATAGCACTTTTAATTTTCTCTTTCAGTTTCTCCACCCGTGAGTTAAAAATCGTAGGCTATGATAAAGCAGAAAGTTTGGCTACAGGAAAATCGAAAAGAATCATTCGGTTTAATTTTCTCCTTTGCTTTTAGAAGAACATTCTGTCCTCAGTCATAACAGTGGTATAACCTAACAGTTAAGTATTTACTATTTGCCATGTTCTGTGCTAGTCCTGTATATGTACTATCTGGTTTCATTACTACCACATCCCAAAGTTACCTAAAAGTTGGACACTATTTCCTTCTTTTTACAGATGACCGAACTGAGGCTTAGGTCATTTAACTTACTCAAGGCCAAGTAGCTGGCAAGGGACAAAGCTGGATGTGGAAATACAGTTTTACCACAGTATCCATGCCTTGCCCTTGCCAATTACATCATAAGGCTTCGCTTTCTACAGCCCATGTGCTCCATCGTGCACCGAGCCCAAAGGAAATATGACTTCTAGGATCTGTGTACGGTTCTGTTCTGTGGCCAGTCATTGAGATTTCCCTACATCACAACCGCGCACGGAATCCGAGAAAGCTAACAATGTGAGAAACGCCCCCCGCTATTTCCCCATTTCTACCCAGAAAGGAAGATAAGACTTTAAAAAAATGAAAATCAAATTTCTCAGGAGTAACGTGGATAACCCACCATTCTGAAGCAAAGTAGGAGTTCCGGGTCCAGTTTAATTAAAAAAAAAAAAAAAAAGATAAATAAATAATAACAACAACAACAACAAAACCCTAGTGGGTGGTAAGTCATTTGCATACCATTCGGTAACCAGCAGCAAGAGTGAAAGTAGAGTCTTGCCAGGAAAAGACCAGACCTGAACAGAACAGTAGGCACATGCATATCCTGTGCTTTAATACAGAAGCATTGAATTTATGAGTCCTCAGAGGCCTTTTAAAAGCTGGAACAAGAATCCAGAGCTGGTAGCCTTCAGAGGACACTGTGCAGAGAACAAAGCCCGGATGACATCAAATCAAGGGATCCCACCTCCCCTGAGGGGTGTCATAAATCCCAGAGAGCCACCCACGGTATCGAATGTATTTCTTTGGGCACATGCTTAAATATCTTCATTCTCAAGGCCTCACAATGACTGCCTAAAGCGCCTTCATTAAAAAAGGAGGTAAGTACATTTCTGTCAGGCTCACAGACTGGTCGCCTGCAGCCCACAGTACTGAGAGTAAGGAGTCCACAGAGCACGGGATGTTTGATGAGTAACTCAGCAGCAAACTGAACCTCGTGGCCGGAGCCTGCTGGTGTGCACGCCCCGTCGTACGGAGAGACAGATGGAGGTGATGAGTTGGGGATGGCTTCCAGTGCAGATGGGGTGCGGAAAGGTGGCTTGTTAATAACACTGCTGCTCCGAGCAAGTTCTTGTCAGCAAAGTTTCAGGATCGCGGACTTGCGGCTTCTTGAAAATTGCCGCAGGACTGACATAATTCCGAGTGTAATTCCTGGTGTCGTTCCAATAAAAAATAAGAAAAGTCTTATAACACTCCAAAGGGCCGTGGCGAGGCCAGTGGTTACTGACTACTGCTGCAATTTACATCCTCTAGCCTCGTAGTATTCCTACTGTTCAAGAATGAGATTTTTAGAGCTCATATTCACATTAACCAGACCGTGTTTTCTTGACTTTTTGGTAAAAGCAAACAACTGACCCCAAAGCATTCTCTTTTTTGAGATCTTTTTCTAAAAAGCGTTCCAATGCATGCTGCGAAGAAATTTTTGATGTGAGAACAACCAAGCATGAGGCTTGTTGTAGGAGGAGCTCGTTTTTCAGACAAGATATTGGGCCAGAGTACCGAAATGTCTGCACAGGGGCAAGCGATCTTTATTAAAAATATGATTAATGCAAAACCAAATAGGAAGATTAATTTGAGCATTGTTGGAATTTGACAATGTAATTACACACAATGTAATTAGCTTTTTTCCCTCACACTGTCACAGATTACTCATACAAAATGAAGATATTCTTTTCTTTTCGAAAAATAAAGATCATAATAAACACTCTAAATGTCTTTCTAGAACAAGCAATGATGAATAAATGTCTTACTAAGACATTTCTTACTGAGAAAGATCAGAATTGACAATGACTGTGATAATAATTTGCAACTACTTTATTGATCCTACGAAATGGACAAAGCTTAGAGTTTCTAGAATCGTTCAAAATGGAGCTGGCTCTTGTCAAAAATTAGATGTTGGTGTGGTGCCTGGGTGGCTCAGTCAGTTAACCATCTGACTCTTAATTTCAGCTCAGGTCATGACTTCACAGTTCGTGGGATCGAGCCCCACGTCGGGCTCTGGGCTGACAGTGTAGTCTGCTTGGGATTCTCTCTCTCCCTCTCTCTGCCCCTTCCCTATTCACACTCTCTCACTCTCTAAATAAATAAATAAATAAATAAATAAATGGTGGTATTTATGTATGGATAAATTGTTAAATGTATTCTATAGTTTCCCTTTTCCTGCCACCTGTGCCCCTCTTACTGCTATCATGAACTCTAACAAATGGATAGTGCTCACAGAATTATAGTTAGAGGTCCACTTATATCCCCCCAAAATAGGAAAATCTTAGTTTTTCAATGCTTGAGACTGTGTGAAAAAAATGATAAACCCTTGTATTTTTGGTGTGGGGTTCATATAGATTAGCCACACGTTGGCATATAAATGTTAGCTTCAGTAGATTCAGTAAAATATGGCTGCTGCCTAAAGCTGGAGAAGACAGACATTTGCCTGATTTGGTTACTATAAACACATCTCATGTCCTACCTGCTTTGTCCTCTATTAAAATTAATAAACATTGATTCCAGATGGGTTCTAGATTCTGAGTTCCAATCCCTCATCCATTGCATGGTACATGTATGACCTCGAATGTGCTTTTTAAACTTTAGGAGTTTCAGTAATCTTCTGTTTAAAATGTCTTGGGATCATTGGAAGGGTAAAGTGAGATAATGGATATTACATATCTTCGATATCTGTAAAGTGCTATGTATATATAGATTGCTTATTACCATTAATATCAAGATTTAGGGTTAAGGCGCCTGCCCTTAAAAGAGGCTATTATGTGCATAAATTTACATGATGATAGTAATGCTTTATCCCATTAGTATCAATGGGGGTGCTCATTAGAATCTGTAGGAATGGTTAAATTCAATTAAGCTAATGTTGGCTGTACACTTCTTATGTAATTATAGGTATCATAGTAGACAATGCTAATATATAACATATGGATGGTATTTAATCCCTTACTAGTACCATTATCCCCATTTTACAGATGAAAATACCGATTTTCTGACAGTCTTAGTGTTTGCTTAACTAGTAGATTTTAACAGAAAATGTCTACAGCCGGAGGTACCATCAGAAAGAAACAATATTATCCTGGCTACCTAAAATCAGGCTACATGGTCTGACGAATACAAGACTCTCAAGGTGACAATGGAACTACATATTTTAAAATTATTTTTTTCCTGTTTTACAGACACAGGACGTAAGAGACAAGCATTGCTTCCATCCCTGAATCTCTTTAAAAATTGATGCTGGTACACAAAACCACCTACTATGCACTAGTTAGGCTCATTAGAGGGGGAAAAAAACTCTACAAACTTGTGGTCATACTCCAGGCTAGATATTTGTTCAGAGTGACTGCGGTTGACTAGTCTGTGGGGTCTATGTGGTGTGCTTCGGAACCACGGGGCTAGCCATCCAATTAAAAACAAACAAACAAACAAACAAACAAACAAACAAAAAGAAACAAAAAACTTAAGTAAACGTAACCTACTAGGGCATTTTATCAAGCTGTAAGACAAATAGACTTCTTTTGTAAGAGAAAAAACGTTGACATATTTTTCTCTTCCACTTAATCTTTGATTGCCTTTCAGGTGGTGGGGGAAGGGTTGAAGTTGGAAGTGAGAGCAAAGTGATGAAGGGAGGCAGCCGGAGTCTGTCTCTCAAATATTACTGCTAATCTGCTGCCTGCTGCCGGCCCCACTACTCAGCACAATTCCTCGGGGCTGAGCAAGTATTATGTAGAGCAGGAAAGGAAGGGAAAGGAGAAGAAAAAAAAGAGAAGAAACCCATGTCACGGGTGGGGAAAAAGGGAGTGGCGAAATCTTGTTGGTAGCAGAATTTTCCATGTACTCCCAAAAATCCCTGAATTAATCATATTTCAGTTTAGTGTCGATTTCCTTTGCTGTGTGCATGTATTTACCCGTCTATCTAGTTAGGCAGCTATCTATTTTCCAACTGACTGTGTATTTATAAATTATAAGTGAATTCTTATCCAGATCATTTGGGCTTATTCTTTTTTATTCATATTTAAATATTTTATCCCAAACTTGCTAGATATATATATACATAAGGAAACACACACACTGACATATACTCTCGATGGTAAATGAAATCAGATAAATCTGTTTATAAATAGGTATCGATCTGCTGATCTCTGCAGCATTGCCACTTCATACAGTAGAGCCCAATGATCTATTTTGCTTCTGGATTTTTCGTTTAGCTGAAGGATGACTAAAATAATGCGTTGCTAGAAAGTAGCCTGTTAGATCTTTACCCTTAGGACACTGGAGAATAGGAGACAAACAGGTAGGTGAACGAGAATCACACTCTTATTTGGTCACAGGATGCTCATTCCCAGTTAATCTGCAAGACTCTTTTCTGGGGTAAATCATCAGACAAGACTCTTCACTCTGGAGGAACAGCCAGCAGGTAATACACAAGTCAGTAAGCTGCCGGCTTGTTGACAGGCAGTGTGGTGGATTTCATACTCTATGGGGATGTCAGCTTCCAGGGAGTTCAAACAGAAGCTCTAGTGAAGGCAGACTCCAAGATAGTAATTTTGCCTGTCAGGAATGCTATGCCAGACGGATTTAGCAGTGGCCTGACATGTCCAGACTTTAAAGAAGATTTCGAAAGGACAAGAAAATCACTCAGGATTCCTTTTCCAGCCATTCCCAGCAATTCCCACCCCTCAGAAACCACAGCCTTAAAATCAAGGTCTTAGTGGGAGAACAAAGGGTCACAAGAAGAGAAATTTCCATGTGGTAGGGGCGTCCTTTATACCCAATGCTTTACTCACTTCAAGTTAGCCGTCTTCATTTTGATCCAGAATCCCTCTTCTCCTCTGAACGCTTCTTCGTATGGCAAGCAAAACTACTCTCGCCAAAGCTCATGATGCATTCCACTGTGAATTTTTTTTTTTTTTATAATGCACAGATTTCTAGAAACTGCTTTTCTCTAAGGGCTGGAAGTGGGCAAGTCGTCTTAATGAGAAGAAAATGGAGATTTGCCCTGTACAAAAACCTATTTTCGCCTCACAAATACACAAAATATTCTTACTTTCTCTCAGTGCCCTGATTTTATTAAGACAGACAGACAGACACACAGGAGGTATTTAAAGTGTTTAAGTATAAAAAGCAGTTATTAATCAAAATGTGGTAAAGCACCTCACATCCCAAGAGTTAATGTCTTGAAACTTTTACTTTACAATGATTAGCAAATAATACCTCTATAAACAGGATTAAATTGGATTTTTTTCCTCATAAAGAGAAATTGTCATGTGGATGGAGACTGAGTAGCGATTATCCTAGACTTCTTAAGTAGAGTAGCTGCCTTAATCAAATCAACCAAGTTCTGTGAATATGATCCATCTACTTGAACATGGAGATCATTTTCTAATATAGAAACTGCAATATAATAAAAATACCTGAAGCTATTATAAGGCATTGACAATACATTTATATTTTTTCTGTTTCAGTGTCAGAGAACAATAAATACGTAGAAGATAGGTGATAGATGAATAGATATGATATAGAATAGAATAATAATAGAATAATGAACAGAATGATATACATATAGACATAACTAGACATAGTGATGAATATTCCTCACATTTTACTTTCATGTGCCATTAGTGTATAAAGATTCTATACTTGACTCTGGAACCAGCAAAAGTGTTCTTAACTCAGCAGCCCTCAACACCACCAGCACCCCATCCTGACCTTTGAACTACCCACTCTGGCCTTCCTAATAAGGCATCAGCGACATCATCTATTTTCATTGTAATCCGGCCTTGTTTAGAATCTGGACCCCCTGGAGCATAATGTTTTTTTTTATTAGGGAGCTTTAGGGACATAGGGCAAAAATACCATGTTTCTCCAGAAATTTCATCAAGTAGCCCAACTTCCAGGAAGAAGTACTCTGATCTGGATCTGAACAACCAACTCCTAAAATGTTCTCTGTGTTGAGCACTATCTTTGCATTTACTCACTATCAATATTTTATTCACGTATTTATTTTTTAATGATGATTCCATTGTTCTTTGGTTGTATGGAGTCCTTCATACCTAGTAAACTCCCACAGGTGAGAGAATATCTTGATCTAACCCCATCTCACCCCTTTCCATCTTTCAATTTTGTGTTTAAGGAAGAAGCAACTTAATAAATACTATTATTTATGAGTTTAATAAAATCGCTTACTGTGGTTTCTGAGCACAGCACATTCTCCTATCTCAGGTAAGCACCAATACTGGCAACTCTATTTTTAATTGATTATTTTTTCCTATTTTGAATAGCAACCTAAACCCTTCCATAAATAAAATGCTTAGCAAAATGCTTACTAATAGCAAAGGCCCAATATACATTCGTTAGCCTTTTGAGGTAGTATGCAGGGTGGTGAGTTCATGGGCTTCGGGTTCTGTCTTTCCTACATGAAAAGCCTCACTACATAATTCTTTGCCATTTGAGCTTAGACAAGTCACTTAATCTGTCTACAGTTAATATTACATTCTTCTTAGCCTTTGCCATGAACTAATTCATATGAAGCACTTAATACAGCACTTGTCAGATGACACAGACTTTAAACAAAATACTATCTTGGGGCATCTGGGTGGTTCAGTCGGTTCAACATCCAACTCCTGATTTGGGATCGGGTCATGATCTCATGGTTCGTGGGTTCGAGCTCTGTGTCTGGCTCTGAGTTGAAGGCGTGGAGCCTGCTTGGGATTCTCTCTCCCCCACTCTTCTGCCTCTCCCGTGCTCAAGCTCTAAATCTCTCTTGCTTTTCAAATAAATAAATAAATAAATAAATAAATAAATAAATATTTTAAAAACACTCTCTTTCCAATAGCTTTCCAAAACACTCCAATTTCCAATGTCAGGTCACCTGACATTGACTCTCCCTCTGGGGACACCAGAACTTTTTTTCTGTTATAACTTAGGGTCTTTACTCTCCTTGTGCCTCTGGGCCCATCCTTTCCTATTGTTCTGCACACACTTCTCTTTCTTCCTTGGATCCTTAAATGCAGTCATTCTCTAAGTTTCTGACCTCACAACATTTTTCCTTTCACAATACATTCTAGACTTGAGACCACTGACTCTCAAAGGTTGTATTTCTCTCTTGTCACCTCCATGCATGACCTTGCTTCATGAATCTCAGAGTAAAAAAAAAAAAAAAAGTCATCAAGCCAATGTGCCTTTATCTGCCCACCACCAAATCTCTAAGCCCAGCTGCCTCAGCCCTGTCCTCACTGTACCTCTTCTTTAGAACATTGGTGTGTATCCTTCCCACAAAAACAAAGACCAATTCCTCCACTTTTAGCTCAGATCTCGTCAGTTCCAGCCCTCTCAGGGACCTTGTTCCATCTGTTTCCATGTCTTTTCATGCATAATCTCTCTTTTTCTACTAAAGTTCTTCCTTGGCATTCAAATATATTTAATAGTTCTCATATTTAAAACAAAAAAAAAAACAATAAGCCTTTCCTTTTCCTCACACGTCTTTCAAGCTCCTGCTTCAATTATTTTCTTTTTTTTAAGTTTATTTATTTTTGAGAGAGAGAGAGAGAGAAAAAACACTTGTAGGGGAAGAGCAGAGAGAAGGAGACAGAGGATCCGAAGCAGGCTCTACACTGACAGCAGAGAGCCTGATGCAGGGCTCAAACTCACAGACCTTGAGATCATGACCTGAGCTGAAATCAGGTACTTCACTGACTGAGCTGCCCCAAGTGCCCTAATTCTTTTCTCTCCTTTACAGTCGAGCTCCGGAGAGCATTGCCTATCTGCACATCTCCACTTTCTCATCTACTCTTTACCCTTCAATGTGGTCCGATCTGACTAGACCCACTGTATCAAAACTGTTTTCATTAAGGTCACCTCTGATATCCATGATATTATATCTAGTGGACATTGTTCTGTGCTCATCTTTCTTGACGTTCTAGACACACAAAATACCTGTCTACTTAGCTAGCCTTCCATGACACCAGACTCTTGGTTTACCTCATTCTCTTCTATGTAATTCTAAGTCTTCTTGGACCAGTAGTGTCTTGTCATCTACCCTAGCTCTAACCATTGATGTTCTTCATGTCTTGGTTCATATACCCCTTCTCTTCTCAGTCTTGCATCATGCCATAGACATCTGACAAATCGGCATGTCTTTAAACATCATCTGCATACTATATATTTGCAAATACATATCTGCATAACTTCCCACACGCTGTGTTCTGAGCTCCAGAAACATGATCAGCTACATGCATATTGTCTCCCATTAGAATTATTATAGGGACCTTGAACTCATGTTTGAAAAAAACTGAGCTGCAACTATTCTTAAACTCTTGTTCCCAGTGTGGGACAATATCCATCTGCTTAGTTGAGATTGGAAACAGTCCACTCAAGTGTCCTTCAAAGCGACCTACAAGTCACCTTTTGTATCTATTTCTTTCTCACTTCCCATCGAGGATTCATCATCATATCTTTCAACTCTGCCTCCTCGTCTCTTTTCCTCCACTACCACCACGGAAATTGAATCCCTATCAACTGCTGCCGGTATTATTGGTGTAACCTCCTAATTAAACCATGTCCTTTTTGGGGGAGTCTGGGTGGCCCAATCGGTTGAGCATCCAACTCTTGATTTCAGTTCAGGTTATGGTCCCAGTGTTATGGGATCGAGACAGGCTTCGATGGAGCTTGAGATTCTCTCTTTCTCTCCCCATCCCTCACACCTACACACACTATCTCTCCAAAATAAAAAGAAAATAATAATAAAATAAAAAAATAAGCCATGTCCTTGTTTAAGCCTGATCATCTGCCCTACTTCTTAGAAGCCACAATAAAACACAGATCTTCCCATGCCACTTCTCTGCTTAAAATCAATAATTTGCCAACAATTTATTTTAGAAAATAAATTCTAAAATCCTTAACAGAGCCTAAAATGTCTTGTGTGATCTGGTTTCTGACTCCTTTTACAAATTTTTTCTCAGAATTTGTCTTTGATTCTCTAAACTTCAGCCACTCTCATCTTTGCTGAGTTCCATATACTCACAACTCTTTCTAACATCAGCATTTCCATACATGCTGTTCCCTCTGACTGAACATCCAGGATCATTAATTCAGGGAATTCCTTCTTATTCTTCTGGTTTCTGCTCAAATTAAACATCTTCAGAAAAATCTTTTCAATTTCCCACAATTACAGTTAGATCGCTATTAGAAGGCCCAGTTCTACCATTCACTTTTCTTCGTGGAATCAATAACCATTTAAATTATCTATCGATTTATATGACAATGTCTATCTTCCATGGTGCGCTCCATGAAGGTAGAGACCATGTTTACTTGTTCGACACTGTACCTCTAATACAGAATTAGGCAGATGATGGGTACTCAATACATTTCAGATGAGTGACTGTCAACTTCTGTAAACTTTGTCCAGCCTTGATCCCTCTCCTGGGCATCAGACTTCCATTTCCAAATTCCATATCCATAGAAATGAACTACTTAGCATATTATACTTAGCATATTAGCAACCAAACATTATATCAAACCCCCCTCTATACTCCTATGCCCCGTGCAGTCCTTATCTTTGTTACTGGAATTCACCACTTTCTTTCATTTTAAGACCTTGAAGTTGTCTTCGTCTCCTCCTTTTCTTTCACTCCCGAGGTCCAGTTGATTGCCCAAATTAGTTACCTCTTCATCTGTGTTTTTTCTTAAATGTATCCTTTTATTTTTATTTCCCCCACTAACTTCCTATTCAGGTCTTCATCATAATCCTCCTGGCCTCACTGAATGTTTTTCCTGCCTCCAACATTTCACTTACAACATCCCCTACATTGGATGTTGAGAGCATAAATAGAAGTTAGAAGCATAGACTATGAAGCTGTTAAGTCTGGACAAAAACCTGGCTTTGTTCCTTCTTAGCTATGTGGCTATTATCAAATTGCTTAAGCTCCTTGTGCCTCATTGTAAAAGGAGGATGATAATGATAACTACATATGAACCTACGGTGAGGGTTAAATGAGTTAATATACACTACACATATAGAACAGTGCTTGGCACATGCTAAGCACCCAATAAATGTTAGCTACTGTTGTTACGCTGTTAACATTAGTCTCCTAAATATCCGGACTAAATTATATCACTCCCCATCCATGCCTCCCCATTGCCAAAAAAACCAAAAAACAAAAACAAAAACAAAAAACAAAAAAAAAAAAAACCCTGAGACTACTATTTAAAAGGCTCAAAAATCTATCTAGACTCAACCTATCTTTATCACTACCTGGTTCAATCTTCCTCAACTCCTAACCTCCAAACATACCAATTTAACTTAGTGTTCCCAAACACAGCATGCATTCATGCCACCATGCCTTTGATTATGCTCTCCTTTCAACCTGGAATGCCTACTCCACAGCTTAAATACGTGAGAATTCAAAGCCAAGATGATTTTCATGAGTCCATCCTTGAGTCTCTGAGTCAGAGTTAATCACTCTTGCGTGTGTCTCCCCTGGCACTTGGGCCTCTATTTAGCACTTACTTTAGCTTTCCATATTGTATAGTAATTGCATACATTTCTGCTTCCTTGCCCTACTCACTTACCAACCACGCCTAAAGATGCAATTGGCTTGAAAGATCCATGACAGTAGCATCCAAGTCTTAACTACTTTTGTATTTCACACAATACCTAGCACTGCTTATCAGGCAAACTGACAGCCCATAGCAAACACTTAGGAGTTATTTGTTTCCTCTCGTTGGAGAAGAATTGAGTAGTTTAAGGTTTTGACAAAAATGAGACACGTTTCCTTTTCAGAAACACTACCTAGATGGCGCAATGATAGAATGGCAATTATGATTGATAGTATCGACAGCTACTTAATCGTATCTTGTATAAGTGACAAAAAAAAGTTATTTTAAACGCTAGGTTTATAGAGATTGTTATTTTATATTTAAGAAAATTATCTTACTTTATGAATATTGAGGTTATCAGTAAACTATTTGCCTGTAATAAAAACCGGGAATGTGATAGCAATCATTTAAGTATTTTCTCTATTACAGGTTGACAAATATAGCAATCTGAAGGCATTTTTTCCCCAAAATAAAAAAGAATACTTTGCTTACTTCCTTACATAATCATTCTGCTAACCAAAATGTAGAACAGTGAAAGATTTCAATGTCTCTTTTTATAGTCAAATAAATTCATAATAACCTGAGGAAATGCAATACCTTCAGGGGGTAGTAATGGAATCCTGAGCAAAAACATAAAATTGCCTAGAAATGTAGTGTCGCTTCACTAGAAGTTTTTGTTTCCCTTCCGAACTGCAATGTGGCCTCTTGATGGAACAGGATTCTTCGTCTTTTTGGCAGCCTCTTTGGCCAAACTTGGATCTAAGCATCCAGTGCTTCTTTACAACAGTTCTGCAAGGCCAGGAAAGAAAATTGGGCTGACCGCTACACCTATTCCAAGACCTGGGATGCTTGATTTTTAGGCCCAATATCAGTCTAGTCAGGGTATCTCCTGGCTGGGATCTCATCTCATTATTTTTTCAATTCATATTGGATTCACTGTTAAGCTATTTTCAGTCATGCACATTGACCTAGATTCTCCCACAGTGTAAGCTACTCCCCAGGAGTATGCTACATACTTGAGGAAACTGCATTAACGCTTTCACGTATGGTATGATAACCAGTTTTCTGGTGGCTGAAAAGAGCTACCTCCCAGGATATTAAATGATACCTTCATACGCTAAAGAGGATTTACACAACTCTTCTTCTAAGTATCTGCTGTGCAAACCAGGGGAAACCCAGAAACTAGGAGAACTTGGCTCACTAAATAGAAGGAAAGTAAATATTTAGATAATAGATTTTTAAAAATCTTCTAATAGAAATCATAGTGCACAATTATCAGCTATATCCTTATTACCCAATACCAAGGTTGCCATGAAATCCAAGTCCTATTTTGAGGCTCATAAATGATAACTTCCCTTTGAAGCCTCCCCCTCCCAGTCTCTTCCCCCATCAAACTCTAAGAGCTTCTAAGATCCCTTAGAGGCGGTGCTCTACTTTCTCCCAATTGAGCCATAAATAGAGTTATGTATTCATCTTTTTAACCACATTATTATTAGTAGAGAAGCCTAACTGAAACTAACTTTAGCAAGGGTAGTCCATTGTTGGCTCTCATAATGAAAAAAATATCCAGGGATAGATACATGAAGAACAGATCCACAAAATCAAACGGTACCACTCAGTTCATTCAGTCTCCAGTGTTTCCCTCCTCCCATCTCTCCACCTCTCAGAGTTTCTTTCTTCTGCCATTGGCTTCATTGTCTGGTGAGTTCTTTCTTCAGAATAGTGGTCCTTGGACAGCTTGGCATCCTAGCTTAGCAAATCAGCAGAAGTATGATGTTCCAGTAAAAGTCCCAGTGATGAAGCTCAGTGCACTGGCTTGGGTCTTTTTTACCTTCAGTGCATTCAGCGCACCCAGTCAGTGCATCTTCCACAGTAGGTAAATTAAAAAAGAGTGAAGCATAGTGGTTAGGAACATGCACTCACGAGCCATCATGCCTGGGTAAACACCTGCTCTGCCCCTTCCTGACTGTGTGACTCCTGGCTATCCCTGAATAGATAACAGTGGCCAGGAGGTCAAATGACCTGGCCTGCATTGTGTCCCCACCTCTGAGCAGGCATGAGTGGAAGCTCCAGCTGGTTTGAGATCAGTGAAGAAAAAAAAAATCAAGAAGGTGTTATAAGAAAATTAAGTGGGCATAAATAACAGATGTCTATTAAATTCTTATGTGAAAAGTAACCTACATGCATCTTACAGGTAAATCCAAGATGAAGGCTAACACTGTAGGTACCCACATCGTAGCTTCCTTACGCTGCACTGCTATCGTTTGTTTATAAGTCTGTCTCTCTAAGTGAACCCTGAGCCTCTCAAGGTCAGGCTCTCCCTCCTGAGGCCAGGAGTACCTGGTGTGTGAATTTAGTAAACGTTGGCCGGATAAGGGGGAAACTCGAACTCTAAGCAAAATATTTCCAACAACCCATTTGGAAATATGTCGGCACATTTCATTTTCCTCCCAAGAAAATACATGGCTATCGTTACTTGGAAGGAGACTAAAGAATTCAGTAGGATTTAATGACCTATTGTTTAAAAACAGAACTGATTGATACCACTATCTTTGAGGTTTACTGCCCATTATAGTACTTGAAAAAATACTGGTCAGGGGACCATGGAGATGAATTACAACTTGAATTAAAGCTAAGGTTGTTGATGGCTCAAATTTATTACCATCAAAAAAGTAAAAAGCTGTTTACTTGCTTCTTTGAAATATGCCAGTGGGTTTAACTCCGTCTCTAAGCTAAAATTAGTTCTCTCTTCATTAGAATCTCTTCTAGGCAGGGCTGGAGGTGCACGCGGAGATCCGCAGAGACTTGCGCTTTCCGTTTTTGTGGCATCCAATTTTTATGACTCCAAAATAAATTCGCTGTCCAGGATTACCAATTTATCTTACGGCTTAACTTCTTTTTAAAACTGACCAAACAGAAGTTTCAATAAATATCTGGCTTGGAAACAGGCAGGACAGGAGCAAAATGCTCTCTTATGGTTGGTGTAGAAACTCTCCCAGCCTTGAAGAGGTTATTTGCTAAATGTCTAAAAGAGTTAATGATCTTCCAAAAGGGAATAAAGATCAAGCCTAGTGTCCTCTGAGCAGCACTAATGGCCCAGAGCACTAAATCTTCTACTCCTCTGTAAGTGATTTCGGTGTCTTTCTTTCCCTATTGAAAGCAAAATCCTACCCCTTTATAAGGGACAAAGGATGAAACTTCTTTTACATTGCATTAAAACCAGATGCTGCCCAGGAAATTCAGCGTTAGCAGGCAGTAAATTACACTTTTAATCTGCTTGTTGTTTCTGGGGATTGCCACAAACATATTACAGTATGTGGTCCCACTTAGGGGCTGGGCAACCCATCCCTGCCGTTTGGAAAGCGTGTGTCGTGTTAATGATGGACTTCGGTGTTAACTCGATCCCCACCCCCCAAGCTGGTTTCGATCATAACGCATCATTTTGTAAGCATGAATAATAAGAACTTTAGGGCAAACTAATTTAGATTCCACCCCGCCCTCCATTTTGCGAGGCAAAATTAAAGAGATTTTTTTTTTTAGCCTAACCCCCACTGCCCATTAAAGTTGTGTATATAAATAAGCCAGGTTATCTTTTTCCTTGGGAGAGATGCTGTTTTATCTAACGGTCGCTTTCCTAGGAGCTCAATACTCCACCACTCTAAATTAGGACACTTTATCTTAAGGCTTCATAATCTTACGAGACTATAATTGGAAAGTTTATAAAAAAAAAATCCTGCTTTGTAAGCTTGGCAGCTGAGATAGAAGGAGGGAATGAGAAGGGCTAGCACAGAATTACACCATCACTGCTAGCCTGACTCCGCTTGACACAGCCGTTTAATATTTTGACAAGACAAAATATAAAGCAGCATTTTATTCTGTAGAGACTTCACTAGACACAAGCATGGAAGTGCTTGTGATCAATAAAGTTTGTGGTGGAGAGTGATTTATTTACAGCAGGGTATTATGTAGAGAAAGAGCTGTGATATTTCCACAGGCTTTGACGGCATAATGGGCCCCTCTCAATCCTTACATGGAAGGGTTAGATTGTCATGGCTGCTCAGGCAGTATTCAAAACGTTATCTGATCAGCCTTAAAGACTTCAGAACGAGACAGATGATTAGTTACCCTAAACGATCCTCATCATGCAGAAATTGATGATTTAATATAGTCAATGACAGACGATTCCATTTGTACTAGATAAAGTGTCTGCGGTTTGTATCAATCATAATAGAGTTATTATTGAGCATAAAAGAAAAGCATGTTTAATATCATTAATTCCAGATATGTCGCTTTCCACATCTGGCATTCATCCATAGACCAGAACCACTCCAGGCTATCATTTCTGCCTCTGTGCTGGCGACTCCAGTGTTTTTTGTAATTTCAAAATGTTTTTCAGCACCTCCAGCTAGGCGCAATAACAGTTTACAGATTACCTATGTCATCACATTTTGACAAACTTCTCAATCTGATGTGACCTTCATCTTTAGCCATCTGCTTGCCTTTGTTTCTGCTCTTTTCCGATAAACCTCCGCAGCTTAAAGCTGCAGTAGTTGTTCCATAGAATGTACTTCTAGGTCAACATTTCACCTGTGTAAATCCAGAAACACAGACTGCAGTGTACGGATGGTGACCTGGGTTCAGGTCCCCGGGTGCCCGACCCTCCCTCACCTCCTTAGTTATATTTTTCATCATTCACGTCAAATTCATTTTGATTGTACGGAGGGGAAAGCACACAACCAGAAAAAAGGAAGCCCGAGTGGGAGTTGGGTGAGGGGAGTAGGAGAAAAGAATAATCACTGAAACTGAGAAAGTTGGAAAAGGTAGGAAAAAAGTCATCTCCGCCATCTGCCTTCTCTGCACACATTCTAACAATGGGAAAGGTGAACACACGATGAGGGAAGAGACAAAAACTTTCTGGGGAACATTATGGCTACCTAACATAAATGCTGTGTCTTTTTTTTTAATTTCAAATACACTAGCTTCCAAGTGACGTGTTGAAACAACAACAAAAAGGCCTGTCTTCAAATACGGCACATCCATTTTCTAAGGAGGAAAAATCTCTGTAAAAACAAAGACGAAAATCTCTCTGACTTAAATTACTTCTGCTATGGTACTCTCGATTGTAAAAACAAAAACAAAAACAAAAAAACAAGCAAACAAACACTGCTGGGGGTTGCTTTTTTTCTTTTTTGTAATAAGAACTGACTTGGAGGTCACTTTTCATGTGTGCATTTAACAGACGTGAGCACCTACTATGTGTCAGACACCGTTAGGCGCTAGGAATCTCTCAGTGAACAAAAGAGACAAAAATCTATTGTTGATTACTACCAGAGATCGCGAGAAGTTAGATGGTTACAAGCAGAACATTTTTAAAACTTAAGGACAGGATCAAAATAGCCGCAGGGAGGATAAATGACGATCAGGATCTCCATCTATCTTGGGAGGCGTTAGGTGTCAGGCGTAGGTACACCGGGAAGCAGAAAGCGTCATCACTTCTAGATACGTTCGGTCCAGCTAAATGCTTATCTACACTAACACACTCATTTATCTCATTTGGTTTGGTGGGGTAGAGTAAAAAGAGTCACACTGCTGCAGAGGCAAAAGGTAAGTTTTCAAGTTTAGCTCCCATCGCCTCATGTCGCCTTCATCATCACTGTCTCAACATGACTGGCTTTCTAAGGCAAATCCAACATCTTCTACACATGTGATCACCCCTTGTTAACTACCGAAGCAACTAACGAATCACGTAAGTAAACATATAGGTTTTCAATTCTGTTGTTGAAAACTACTGATGATGTTTAAGGTATAAATATTCAATCATTCAAGGGAATAACTTCACAGATGAGCCAAGTCAGATTTAAGTAACCATATCTAACGAGGGGCCCTCTGTAATAGTAAAACCCTCAGATTTTTAGTGTTCCAGGCCTGGCTGTAATATTTCCTGTCTATGTGACCACCTCACTAAACCTCAGGTTTCTTGTTTTCAAAGTAAGAGAAAACATGTCTTGCCTGTTGCACAGGGTTACATTAGGAATGATTTCTTAAGGTATTTTGGAACAAGAAATACCCGAGCTATGCTCTAGTCAAATTCCTCTATTTCATTAAAAAAAAAAAAAAGTAGCCCAGAAAACTTAAGAGACTTACTCAAGGTCAGTCTGCTTAATAGCAGAACTGGGATTAGGTCACTGTGTTCAATTTCTTGTCCAGTGATCTTTCTTCTCCTCCATGAGATAATGCAGTAAAAATGCTTTGAAAACTATGGCATGCATAAAGAATATGGTATTATAATGATGGAGCAAAATGATGTGCTCTTTCTACATCTGAGTTTTCCTATTTCTCAAAAGAAAGAAAGAAAGAAAGAGCATTCCTGATCATCTTACAATGATTTCTACCATGAATTAAAAGGAAATTGTGCAAGAAACATTCAATTTGTGATAGCAATGATTTCACACTTTGTATAAAATTTTCTATGCAGATAAGATTAATGAATGTGCATTGACAGTTATCATAGTTACAGATTATGCCAAGTTTGACACTTTAGTTCCTAACCTAATAATTTGTTTGTCCAACTGTCATTATCAATATATCGGCTGAGCCTTATAAAATAATAAATCGTGTGCTGTGTTTTATTTTATTCCCATGACTAAAATTAGGTTTTTAATATCTTTTTGATGATCTAATACTCTCAAAGCAGACAGTAGACACCAGTAAACAAATACACTATTATTTGAGAAAGACTTTCTGTTCATTGATGGGTTTAGCCTTGACACTAAAATGTATATAGAAAAAGTGTCAGTCAACTTTTGACATGCAAAATGTTTGTGTCAGACTCACACAGAGCAGGTTCAGCAAGCAAGTGACCATAAAGTCACCTAATGCTAAAAATCAAAAGCCTTCTGAATCAGAGTCTAAGAAGAGAATTCTTTGGTTCTGTTTCAAACTTATTATTGATTTTCCTTTAACCATTAATCTATTCATGTTGTCCTCAACGTATTTTAAATGGCCACGCCTATTTGTCTCCCCCAAATCTCTGTGTTTACAATACTATTTGCCTGAGATTTTACCTGTATAACTGTAGATTCATAATCAGAAGGGAAAAAAATGGAATCTATATAGTAAAATAGGGGCTGTGGTCTTCTATTTCAGTTCACAGATCCAAAAGGCTCAGTACTGTCCATTATTAACTGGGCCAGCAGGCATAGAAATTTAACTTAGAACTAAAATTATGCAAGAAGTCATTGTGATATAGGGGTGCCTGGGTGGCTCAGTCAGTTAAGTGACCGACTTCAACTCAGGTCATGATCTCACCACTTGTGAGTTCGAGCCCCACAGTTAGGCTCTGTGCTGACAGCTCAGAGTCTGGAGCCTGTTTTGGATTCTGTGTTGCCGTCTCTCTCCGCCCCTCCCCCCTTGCAGTCTGTCTCTCTGTCTCAAAAATAAATAAACATTAACAAAAATTTAAAAAAAAAGAAGTCACTGTGATGTAAAGGGAGGAAAATGTAAAAGGTTTTCTAATCAGTTTTCCACTTCAGAACAACAATCATTATAAATAGCAAATAATGTTTCACATAGGTAAATGAAGAATGCTACTTTGGATAACGTTTCTCATTTCTCTTGTAGAAACAGAAAGGCTATTCTAAAGTGTTTTAAGTTTCTCATCTGTAGTTACAAGCTAGCAGGAAACTTGAAACTTTAATCCTTAGAAATTTATCCTGGCACATATGATTTTAAAAATCAGGACTGATTCTCTCATGCACTCTTGGTGGGAATGTAAATTGGAGCCACCACTGTGGAAAACAATGGAGGTTTCTCAAAAAACTAAAAAAGAGAACTATTATACAACCCAGTAATTCCACTACCGGGTATTTACCAGAACAAACACTAATTAGTTCAAAAACGCTAATCTGAAAAGATACATGCACCTGTATCTGTTTTGCAGCATTACTTACAATACCAATATATGGAAGCAAGCTAGGTGCCCATCTGTATATGAATGGGTAAAGAAGATATGATACATACACACAATGGAATACTACTCAGTCATAAAAAGGACGAGATCTTGCCATTTGTGACAACGTGGATGGATCTAGAGGGTATTATTCTAAATGAAATAAGTCTGACAAAGACAAATACCACATGATTTCACTTATATGTGGAGTCTAAAAACAAAACAAAACAAAATAAATAACAACAAAAACATAAACAGACTCATCTAGTGAGCAAACTGTTGGTTTCCCAATTTGGGGGGGGGGAGGGGTGATGAGGGAATGAGTGAAATAGGGTAAGTGCATTAAGAGGTAGAAAGCTCCGGTCATAAAATAAATACATCACACAGATGCAAAGCACAGCGCAAGGAATATGGTCAATAATATTGTAATTGTGTGTGGAGACAGATGGCAATTATACTTAGTATGGTGAGCATTTTGTAATTGTCAAATTGCTATGTTGTACACCTGAAACTGATATAATATTGCATGTCAACTCTCTTTCGATTAAAAATTAATATAAATAAGTAAAAATTAGAGTTAATTCTAAAACTTGTTATTTTATCAGTAAATGTTTTATTGTGTAAGTTATCACTTAGAATGCTCTGTAAACAGATTTCCCTCTCCTTTCTGTATCTTTGTTTGTGATATATACAGCTTCCTACTGGAATCCCTTTCCCTGTCCTCTCCTCCTATCAAAATACTGCAAATCCTTCAAGTACCAGCTTAAATCTAAATTCGATCACAAATCTCTCCGTGGATGCTCCAGGAATACTTCTCTTTCATTTTTGTTAATTCCAAGAACAATTATAGTTTGCACTACACCCTCCAGGAAAATGCATCTATCCACTAAAAACATATTTCTTGTTTGGCCTTTGCCAGACACTGTATTAAGCATCCGGGTTACTAAGAGGATAACACATGAGACTGTCTCCCACCTTATCTAGTGAAAGAGGGGATAAATGCATCTACTTAACCCAGAAGAACTGTTTTCACTTATTATCTCATTTTATCTGCATGATACCTCAGTAAGGTGAAATTATTATCTCAATATCACAGATGAGGAAACTGAGGCATTAAGAGACTGGGTTACTAACCCAAAGTCAGAGACAGAACCTCTTCCTAATCATTCTGGGTTTATATGCCTCATGTGCACAACTCCATTGATGCCCTGGATTTCTGAGAGTTGGGGAACTATTTTTTAAAGTCTTTTCCATTCTTTGACTTACTGGGGGAAAAAAAGATATATATTCACAAAAATATTTATTGACTATTTGCAGAGTGTGAGTTCAACTCAAATCTTAACAGAAACCTAGGTAGGTTTTTTCCACCTATAATATAACACAATTGAAACAATTGTCTATATTGTAAATAATGATATTAAAACCTATTTAATAGTCTATTTAGGACTCTCCTATGGCTGAAGAAAAAATTCTATAGGGAAGAAAACTGGAAAAGCAAAACATTAACAAACCTAACTTCTTTTTTCTACAATGTCGTACAAAAATATACAACCCTAAGATCATTTGAAACTTGGAAAATTTAAAAGTTCAGTCTCACAGACGCCCCATTTTACCTGTATACCAAGAGATCAGAATATTCTCAACATTTGAAGTAATGTGCATTCTAAGTATAACAATAACTTAGAGTGTGTATGTGCATTATCTTAAGGAAAACCAGGCAATCCTCAAGGGCAAAATTTCTCCTTCAGATCTCTATGTACAATCTGGACTCTCTAAATCTGTGCTTTCTCTAAATTAAAAAAAATCTCATTTAAGATCATCAAGAGAAGAGCAAATCTAAAATATGGCTCATTATCCTGCACATAATACTATATGTATATGTATTCACATACATATTGTTGGTAAGTGGAAATAAATATCAGATGCTATTTGAATATTACAATACCACTGTAGGAACCCAAGGATAAAATTCCTAAAGGAAAAGAAAAACTGTGGGAAAGGAATCTTTAGCATCACATATGTATTTGTAAAATATTTTTCTAAACCATATCACTTCATTCCCAGAAATCAAATTTTTATTCCTGCCTGGTCTCTATATATGTCAGGATTAAATATTTGTGTTTCATAGTGAAAATAAACTTTGCATCTCTAAAATATTAAAGTAAAAAGTAAAATAGATGTATGTAAAATTGGAAGGATAAAGAGTATAGTATTAATTACCTGCATATTAGAAACGTCATTTAAAAAATATTTAATCTCAAATTGCCTTACTTATCTCTGCCACTCAGTAGCCTATGCATCTATTTTTCCTTTATCAGGATCAACATGCGTGTGAAAGCTCTAAATGGTCAGGTGCTATGGCAGAAAATTACACACGTGCCATCCTGGTCTGTCCTCCTAAGGTATATGGATACAGTGCCTAGGGGTGAGCTTCTAGGATTCAGGCTGCCCAAATTCAACTTCTGGTTCTATAACTCATTAGCTATGTAGCCTAGCATGGATTCGTTAATTTCTCTGGCCCTCAGTTCCTTGATCTTAAAATAAAGCTAAGTAATTCATGTCTTACGAGCTTGCCATAAATATCAAATGAGATAATGCATATAAAACACTTAGTACAATGCCAAGCATATAAATGATAGTCAAGAAATATTAGCTATTATTACTACTATTATTAGCTAATAAGAGCTTATCAGTCTAACCAACGCGCCATTAGAGTTTAAGCTCTTCAATACCAAGGTCATGTTATACTTAGCTTTGGGTTCTTGATACACTATTAGCGATCATGGATTGAATGACAGGCTGAATGTATGAGTGAATGAGTCAACAAAGCAAATATACTATAATATGATGTATACATTACATATATATCATACATACATATTACATACATATATTACATACATACATATATTACATACATATTTAAGATATGTATATATACACACATATACAAATATGTAAACTTGTGTATTGTATATATTCATACACAAGACCTATGGCCAAATTATCAATCAACTAAGTAAATTTACTCAATCCATCAATTAAGTAAAAATAATAATCAAACTAGATGGATATTTGATTGAATTGACCTACTGTTTGATTAAATTCTTAGGCTCATTCATGTGGTTCAATATGGTGGAGCCCCACTAATATTTACATAAAAAAGAAACATAAAGTCAATTGGGATAGGAGATTGTGGCATTTAAATCATAAGCAGAGCAAGGGTAAGTGTATAGAGAGAGGTTAGCAGCATAATTAAATACCAGGGGAGCGGGAATATTGTAGAATGTGGCCAAAGCACACTTAGGCAAAAGCCTGAAGTAGAGGATGCAAAGTGTTAGAAAGTATAAACTCACTCTCCTTCATAAGAATAACATTAGAAAAGTAAACATACTGTCCTGGAAAGATTCCACCAAGCATTCTAAAACTAAGCTGAAATAAATATTGAAGTAGCCAAGCACTTGTTCCTAGAAGGGATTCCTTCTACTTTAAAGCCTATGGAAGCCGTGTTATTCATTAAGGACACACATAGACATATGCACGCATGCACACGCATGTGCATACACACACACACACACACACACACACACTCATTTCTTGGTACCTAAATAAATATTTTTAAATTATTCTTATAAGTACTACAACCATATACTTCAGTATAAACAAATAACAAATATCGACCACAATGACAAATCTAACAAATAATGTTTAAAACAACCTCTGTATCTGGAATATTATGAATTAGCAACAGATAAAAGTCTATATGTTCCTAATTGCAACTCTGGCACAGATCTGATGGTAGTGAATACTACTACTCACTTATTGTATTAATTTTTCCAAGGTCAGCTATCCAAGGGTCTACCATCACAGATAATTCCACTTCTATGAATTTGTTTCTTGTCACAGTCACATCAAAGGAAAAGAAAAATGAGTTAACAGTCAGCACTTAGGGGTTGTTGAAGTGGCAGAAGGTTCAGTTCCTTTAGAACAATGGCTCTGGCTTGACGTTGTGTGATTGTAAGGTAAAATACTGTCTTCCCTGAATGAGACTTTGTCTATAGCTGAAAGGAAATAGTATGTCTATTCCTGAAAGTGAAATATAGATCTGCAATTTTATGAGAAAGCATATCATTAGTCATCAAATATAGTCTGAGTATATTTTTAAAAAATTATTTCTGTTCTGTCTTATGAAAGATATTATGGACTCTGCCTTCTACAGTTCTCTGTCTCTCTGTCTCTGCCTCTTTCTTTCTGTTTCTTTCACACACATGCACATACACACACGCACACACACACACACACTCCATACATATGCCAAAATGGTGCTCTAGTTGGCATTCTATTGTCCAAACCTTGGTGCTAATGAATCTTCAATGTGTTTGAAAGATAGATGTTACATATTTTCACATTGAATGGCAAGACAATCACCAACAGTATAGTTCTTGAATGTAGCCAATCTACCACTATTGAAGTACCGCTTATCACAATACAATTCCATCAAGATGAATATGTAGAGAAAACAGGTATGACAAGACACCCAAACAACTGTTGAATAGCCAGTAGGCTGAAGTAGAAGAGGTACAAGAGATGTTCTAAGGAGTCACCTGAAAAATAAATCCAGGAGGACATCCTGTTTACCCAGGCCTTCATCGTGTGAGTGATATTTTCAAGTCAACATGGGTGAAAGAAGGACGAATAGTGAGTGTGCCTACAGGAAGGATCTGAAAAGTAACAAAGAAAGATTTCTATAATAACTCAAGGCTTCAAGTTCCATTGTGATCGACTCCACCAGAATTCTGTTCTCAGTCACTACCAGTGCCATCCTCTATGACAAAAGTTAGCAACGTATGTCATCATATTTGACCAAATTGTCATTAACCATGATCAGTTTGAGGTAAAACACTAGCAAGTGTAGCTGTAGGGAAAAAAATTAAGACAAAAACAAAATAAATTTAGAAAACCAAATAATAGGCATTGAAGAACAATTTTTTTTCAAATCGTCCGCTCACCAAATGAATAAGAACAGACCTCCATATTTTCATTTGCAATGAAACAAGTTAGGGGCGCCTAGGTGGCTCAGTCGGTTAAGTGTCCAACTCTTGATTTCGGCTCATCGTTCATGAGTTCAAGCCCCGCGTCAGGTTGTGCACTGACAGTGCGGAGCCTGCTTGGGATTCTCTCTCTCTCTCTCTCTCTCTCAAAATAAATAAATAAACTTTAAAAAAAACAATTTGGACTTCTGGCATTAATCTATCTTCTGTCAACTCAAGACTATGTCATAAACTTGAGGGAGCCAGAAAATTTTACTTCTGGCCCTACGGTGGAACTCAGTCATTCCTACTCGAACTGAGCCATTTTAGTTGTTTCTACTGTACCTATCCCTCCTTTCTTTCCTCTCTCAAAAAATTATTGTATCAACTGTCTGCCCTTCCTCATGTGTCTTAAGATGCCCACTTATGCCACAAATCATAGTCTCCTCCCATCAAACAGGAACACATATTCTTATTTATGACTCTTCACAAATGTCCAAGTACCATGATTCTGCAGATTCTGAGCATTTCCAACACTACTTTGGTTTCCCCCATGCTAAATTCCCAAAACCATGATTGAAATTTTTCCTTATTGCCTTCCCAGAACCTAGGCTTATGTCTGGCATAACTGGTATATTCAATATGTTTGTTCAACAAATGAATGGGTAATTCCTAGCATAAAATGCACTGTAACACATATTTCTAACTTAAAAAAAGTTTTGTTCTGTGTAAACTAGACTAGTTTTCTGTCTGAATCATCTAACTATACATTGACTCTACTCTTCAAATTACTCAAGTTTAAAATCATGTTAAAAGTGTGTTCACATCTTGGGGCGCCTGGGTGGCTCAGTCGGTTAAGCGACCGACTTCAGCTCAGGTCATGATCTCGTGGTTTGTGAGTTCAAGCCCCGCCTGGGGCTCTGCTGCTGACAGCTCAGAGCCTGGAACCCATTTTGTATTCTGTGTCTCCCTTTCTCTCTGCCCCTCCCCCGCCCATGATCTGTCTCTCTTTCCTTCAAAAATAAATAAACATTAAAAGTATGTTCACATCTCTATACTGATTTACTATGCCCCAAGTGCTAAGAATTACCCCATGTCAGTTCCTCTTTCTTTAATCCTGCTAATCATAAAGTCTACACTGCCAGCATTGGTATAAACGGCCTCTGTTAAACAGTCACTATAACATAAGATGTTAACGAGGGGGCTTAGAAATTACGTTTATGGATCATCCCATGTAAAGACGATGTGTCTGGTCTGAAGGTATAGACAGAGGCATGGAGAAAGCACTTCAGTGAACTAGATCCAGGTTTCAGGAGTCTCTGACTGGAAAGGACAGGAGAAGTTTAAGGCAGACAAGAATATGGCTGACAGTTTGGAGACATTAATACAAGTGTTGTATGAAAAAAAAGTATTCTATTACCGTTCACTGATGTTCATTCACATTGTATTCTATGCTGCACCAAAAATTAATGAAGTAAGCACGACTTCATTTATTTTCAGCATGTTTCCATATTTCACCTCCCTGATGAGTTACCACAAATAGCAGGCCTAGGTAGGAAAGCCTGGTGTGTTTAGTGGCAGAAAATTGTACAATTAAAAATAAAGAGGGCACCTGGGTGGCTCAGTTGGTTAAGCATCCAACTTCGCCTAAGGTCACGATCTCACAGTCGGTGAGTTCAAACCCCGCATCGGGCTCTGTGCTGAAGCTCAGAGCCTGGAGACTTCTCAGGATTCTGTGTCTCCCTCTCTCCCTGCCCCTCCCCCATTCACGCTCTGTCTCTCGCTGTCTCTCGAAAATGAATAAACATTAAAAAAACTAAAACAGAAATAAATAAATAAAGGTAATGTGTGTGTGATAGGCCCACTTCACCAAATGAATGAACCAGTGACAGTTTGGAGGAGGAATTATTGTTTCCTGAAACTAGCGCTCTCCAACTGTGTCAATAGGAAGAATTCTTTGGTGGAAACTAGAAGGACCAAAGCTGGGCTGCGGGGCTTATGTTAATTGGCTTTTAAATCCCAAGAAGGTTTGCCACAAACTGAAACACAAAAACTATCTGCCTTGGTGGGATTTCTACTTTGAATCTGTATAGTTCTGGAATAGAGTCGACAGCTTCCCTCTCTCCACCTCTACACGCACACACACAACCTCACATCCCCGATTTCCATAATCTTTTAAAACCAAAGCCGGAGGTCAGGCTAGTTCAATACCTGCAGAGAGAACTCTGAGTGACATTTAAGTCAACCTTAGAAATAGCCAGTCATCTCCTTGCTTAGAATGAATACCAAAGAATGTCAATTTCACTTATTTTTAAGTAACAATGCAGGGGCCGGAAAGAGAAAAGGTTGGTAACGTTTAGTTTTATTGTGTGTTGTTTTTGGTTATTGCTGCTATTGCTGTTTCTGTTTTGGAGATTTTTGTTTTGAGTGTTGGTGACTTATTTGCAAGCTGATTTGGAGGCTAAGTCTCCAATCTCAAGCACGTTTCCTTGGTTTATGAAATCCTGCTGGCCTTAATAGCATAGAAAGCTCTGAGTCCTGAGAAGCCCATTTCTTGAAGTGTCGAAGAAATTGACATTTTATTAATTCCTAATAATTGTTTCCACATGGCAGTCTTAGCTCCTCAAATGAACTTCCAATTCTTTGAGAGTGGGGCAAAATCTTATTATTCTCTCTCTGTTTTCTATTTGGCATAGATTTGAAAACATTTTTAAACCCTAAGCACTTATTGAGGACATACTATTATTTATAAGGAGCTAAGACAGTTATTAAGGATACAGAAATGAGTAAGATAAGGTCTCTGCTTGTAGCAAGTTTTGTGGGGGAGACAGAGAAGATAATAATTACAATGTAATAGGATAGAATCTATGGCATATTGATAAAAAGTGTCCAAAAGAGCCGTGTAGAGAGGACTGACTGCCAACAGCTGTGACCCTGTAACCAGGGACACAGCCACCTCCTAAGGAGGATGCTGGGGCCATAAGGAACCCGAGTTAGTCTCCTTCTACCTTCTCCTGCCCCACTTGTGCTTGCCAAATGGCTGAACTCAATCAGAAGCTGGAGAGCAAGAGGTTGCTCTCCAGAGTTGTGATAGTCCATAGAGATCCACCTTCCTGAGCCCAAAACTGGGTACTTAAGGATGAAAAGTGGATCTTGAAGTATAAATGAAAGATCTTCAACAGTGATATAGATTTGAGGGTGTAAGTTTAGTTTTGCACATGACAAGTGGCATGTGTTTATAGAATATTCAGATGGGGAATAGAAATCCAGGATCTGAAGTTCAGGAGGAAGGTTCTGTACTAAACAAATGCATTTGGACTCTATTAAACCACAGGTAGTTGAAACCACAAAAGCAGATGAAATAACTAAAGAGGGATTTAAAAAAAAGAGAGAGAGACAAAGGGAGAATCTTGAGCAACTCCAACATTTAACGTCCGGTTAAGGAAACAGCAGGTGAATGATACAAATGGCAGCATTGACCAAGTGAAAAGAGAACCGGGGGAATAAATTATCACGATGTACTGGGGAGAAATGGTCAAAAATGTTAAATGCAGTGGAGAGTTCAAACAAAATAAGAACTGAAAAATGTTCATTCAATTTAGCAATGAGATCAACTGGTAATCTCCGTGAAAACAGTTTGAGTAGAGAAGTGGGGATATAGCCCACGGCAGTGGAAGAACACTTAGTATCTTCAATATCCATAGAAAACAGACGCTGAAGCCAATGCTTCATTGAGAAATGGAATCTCAAATTTTTGAGAAAATCCAGCCAGCTGCTTATTGCCTGGATAGACCATATGGAACCACCCACAGTGAGGAATAATCTAAAATACAGAAATTTATCTGCTGGCTCTCCTCCTGCCCCACCCTGTATCTCTTCTCTCCCATTGTCAAAGTTTACCGTCAAGGCTGTTAAGCCCCCTGACTCCCAAGCTATGTGGCACAGCCTTCCAGGGCTGTCACTGCCACACAGCTCTGTCTCCGAGTCCCAAGTGGTGGAAGGAGCCAGAGCCTTTGTGGATCTGGTCAGCTCAGACCCTGGCGCAGCAACAGCTGTGTCTCTTTCCTGGAAAAGTGTGACCCACCCAGGCCAGGGCCCAGCCCTTGTCCTGGAACAATCCACAATAAGCAGTAGCTGAGAAGACAGCTGGGTATATAGAAATTGTCCACTGAGCAAGCAGCCAAGGACCTAGGAGGCAGCAGGGACCAGACAAAATCTGGAGAGGTGTGTGAATCGAATGGAACGCAGGTGATAAAATCTGATAGGACAGTTGATCAAGAAAAGCGACTGAGAAGAAAAGTAGGCAGAGAGGTAAAGAGGATCCCAGAGGGGAACACAACATAGTGGCAAAAAGATACACGAGGAGTTGGACTGCTTGTATATGATCGGGAACAATTCATTTGACTTTTCTGAGCCTCAATGTCCTTATCCATCAAATGGAGAAATATTATTTTCTACTTGATAAGATTGTTATGAGTTACTAAATACAGAACATTTAGAACTGTGTCCAGCACACAGAGTATTATTTTAAGGCTTGATAAGGATCGGAGGAGGATTCTTTTGTTTCATAGACACTTGAACATCTTTTCATGCTGAGGAAGGAAAAAAAGGGAATTTCAAGGGAGAGAATAGAGAAATAAGTAATTATTGATAAAGAAAACTATCAAAAAACCGGGGCCCCTGGGTGGCTCAGTCGGTTAAGCGGCCAACTTCAGCTCAGGTAATGATCTCCCGGTCCACAAGTTCGAGCCCCGCGTCTGGCTCTGTGCTGACACTTCAGAGCCTGGAGACTGCTTCGGATTCTGTGTCTCCCTCTCTCTTTAGCCCTCCCCCGTTTGCGCTCTGTCTCTCTCTGTCTTTCAAAAATGAATAAATGTTAACAAAATTTTTTTAAAAAATTTAAAAAAAGAAAGCTATAAAAAATGATAGCATTTCTCGATAAGGTAAAGAGATTAGTGCGTGATAAGCACGTACTGATTTCGTGCTTGCTGATTGATCACACATAAGTATTAGACCAAATTAAGTAATCGTGCATGGTTTTACATAAGCAGTATTTACTAGCCTATATTTTGAAATGTTATATAATAACAAAATTCACTACACCTATATGCATAAAGACCTGGAATAAATTGAACGAGTGAACAAAAATTGAAGGAATGATTGAATAGAAGTTCATACTTACTGCTCTGCCCATTCAGCTGCTATCTTTTCACTATCTTTTCAGACCCGTCTGCACTTAAGAGCTTATGTCTTTTATACTCTTAAATTAATCCAAAGCCAGGGAAGCAGAATATTCTGTGAGCTCAGACTCACCAGCCACTGGAGTCTGGAATTAGTTTTATAGTATCTGATGAGCCTTCAGTGAGGACTAGACACTGGTGTATCAGTCGTATTATATACAGCCTTTTCCTGCTGCTGCTGTCTCCTCCAGTCTGTATGCTTAGGCTTCAGCCTTAAGTTTCCTGTTTAGTGCTCCAATTTCCTTCCAGAATTAAAGTTCAGCCCTACACTTCAGTCCATGTACTTGAGTCTTTGGTTTCCTTCCTATCTTTTGTCAGAGTAGGGAAAGCTGGATTTTGTCCCTTGACCCTCTCCAATGGCTTGGTCCCCTCTCCCAATATGACTGACAATACCAAAACATAATACCAAAACATGACGCTGCCCCCAATTTGGTGCAATGTGGCCACCGCCTCACTTTCCGGCTGGATAATGGATGACACCAGCCTGCACTATTTCAGGTTCACCAGGTTCCTTTGGAAACTATACTGGACTGTTGGTTTCCTCTCTCGAAGGCCAGCACTAAACTCGAATGGCTTCACGAGTTTGGTGGCTTCCTCCCCTAGCTTCCTATTCTTTCTCACTGGCCTATTTTTGCGGTGGAGATTCCAACATGCCTGATGATCAAGCCCATTGCAGGTTAAGCATGCCCGTTCGCAGCCTGATTTTGTGCTTCTCTCGAAGGTAGTGTGAAAATGTCCATATGTCAACTCCTTTTTATATACTTTCATGTAGAAATATGAAGTGTTTATGACTCTAAAAGACACACGAGGTAAAATTATACATTAGCTTCAATGGGCAGCATTTTTAATACTTCACAATTCTTCCTTTAATATCAAACTGAACACGACCAAGTTCTCAAGTTCTTGCTGGGGACAGACCTCTGATTTCAGAGGCAGTTTAATATATTGGAAAGAGCAAGGGCTTTGTAATCAAACAGCCGTGGGTTCAAATCCTACCTGGGAAAACTACTTTGTGGCACTTTGGGCAAGTTATTTGGTGTCTCTGGGCCTCAATTTCTTCAACTGTAAAAATAGGGTTGCTAATACCTGCCACGGGCAGTGGTTTGGGAGATAAATGAGATGACAGATAAAAAGCACTCCATCCAGTGCCCAGCACTCGGAAAGGTAAACCCCTTCCTTTTCTTTCCTTTCTCCTGGTAATGCAAACTACAGATCAAACAGACTTCAGAATCATTCACCATCAGTTCTATTCCTGAAGACACCCTACAATTTTTATAAGCCACTCCAATATCAGAAATATGACTGTCAAAGCTTAATTGTATGAGTTTTTCTCCATGTGTAGTCTAGGCAAACTTGAGCAATTTCCTAACTTGGAAACATTTAAAGTCATTTTTAAATAGAAGCTTATTTATTTACTTATTTTGCAGCTCCTGGTCATTTTGAGTGTGATCAGCCTTATTGTTATGGGACAGTGTTGCAGCTGTGCATACTAAGCATATGCAAAAGAATGTCCCTTTTAAAACTGAGGGTTTTATATTTACTTTCCCCAAAATTGGGTTATGTTCAATTAGTTGAACCAAAAACCTAAAACCCGAACATTTTTTTTGGTCGCTTCCAAACGGTCAGGACTTTCTCCAATTACTATTTATGAAAACAGATTATGTAAAAAATCATGAGCATTGAACAAATGCATGTCTCCTGCACCAAGAAAACTGTGCATGGATCCACCTCCTTTGTGCACCAAGGCAAACCCAGATCACAGCAATTCCAGTAACTGCCTCAGATATCTCTTTATTAAATCTTGTGTTATCATCCAGGCTATCAAATTCATGACTCCATCTCTTAGGTTTTATATTTGCTTCTGTCCATGTGGAAGATTGATCCCCAGATTCTTAAACATGCTATGTATTGATAAATGTGGTCTACATTCTCTCCCCTTAGATGTGTAGATCTTTGACCCGTAAAGCACAGTGTAAATGACACTGGCAGCTTACACTTCCCAATTCTCTTGGGATACTTGGTCTTGGAACCCAGCCACCATGCTGTAAGGAAGCCCAAGATCTCTCATGGAGAGGTAGGTATGCAGAGGAACCAACAGCCAGAATCAACTTGCCAGCCATATAAACAAACCATCTTAGAAGAAAATCTCTCTCCTCGTTTGAGCTGTCCCACCTATCCCTACTGAGCCCCGCCAAAATTTCAGATTCTTGGACACAATAAATGATTGCTACTCTTTTAAGCCGATAAGTTTCAGAGTGGTTTGTTCCACTGGAATAGATAGCTGGAACAATCCCCACAGGTTATACTTTCCACTAAAAGGAGTTTAGGTAACATGTGGATGTAATCGATGGGCTATAATCATTTGTCTTTAGAAGAGAAATGGCCCCAAATTGCCTACATAGTCTCTATGCCCTCACTCCTCTCTGCCATTACTTCTCTGATTCCCTCTACAACCTTTTCCTTTAATCCTACATTCCCAGTATTATGATCCTGGTATTTGACTCTGTGGAGTCAAACAGAGACTCTGAGGAGTTGTCTGTGGGGCTCCATGCTTCATTTCAACCATAATAATGTGGTCAAATTTATAAATCTTTTTCATTGTGGTTACTGTTTTTTTTGTGTCTTGTGGAACAAATCTTACCTACTCTGGGGTGAAGGTGTTCCCGTATGCTTTCCTAAAGCCTTTTGTGTTGTACTATTTACATTTAAGTCTATAGTCCACACTAAGTTCTGAGTATGAGTTAGAAATCCAATTTCATTTTTTTTTCAGAATAGACACCCAATTTTTCCAGCCTTATCTTACAGTCTTTCTCCAATGTCCTGCAGTGAATGCCACCTTTGTCATAAATCAAAGGTCCATTTAAGTATGCACCATTTCTTAATTCTATTCTGTTCTTAGAATTGTGAAATCCAACAATTTATACAACCCTGAACTAAAGCCACACTGTCTAAATTCCTAATGCTTTACAGTAAATCTTGACATTTAATAGAATATGTACTCCCACCCAGGATAGGCTATGTAAGGCCTCACTGAAAAATAAAAATGTGGGCCAAAAATTTTTTTGTTAAAAAATTATTAAGAATTTCAGTATGGTAGTAGCCAAGTACTAAAGTAAGCATGAAATCCTTCTAAGTGCAGAATTCTGAGCAACTTGCACAGGTCATATGTCCATGAAGCCAGCACCCCTCCCATATTAAATGTTAGTGTTCATGACTAAAGTTTTATTGGAACCAAGCCATGATCATTCTTCAATGTATTATGTATGGCTGCAACAGCAGAGTTGTAAGGGAGTCTGTGTGCCCACAAGTCTAAAATATTTACTATCTTATCCTAGTAGAAAGTTTGCCAACCCCTGCTCAAGATATCAAATACAGTTTTAGAGGAATAGGGAAAAATTTATGGAGGAAGTAGAAGTTGAGTTGTGCCCTGAATGACGAGCAGGATTAGATGTCAAAACTAAGGGAAAATACCTTTTAGACATGGAGAGAGCATGAAAAATTCCTGGGATCAGGAATAAATATGTTGGAATCAGGCCAGTGATTCGAACTAACCTACTAACATAGAGTATGTTAGTAGAAGAATGACTTACTAACATAGAGCATACCCTTTGGGAAATAATGAAAGATAAAATTGTAGAATGAGGAAGCATCCAGAAAACCCTGGAAAATGGGGTCTAATTTTTAAAGAACTTTTCCAAGAGCAAGCAGACCACCTTTAAGGCTATTTTATCATGATATATTGGTAAAAGATATTATTTTTTTCTTGAAAAATAAACTGGGACATGGTAAAAACTGAAGTTGAAATGAAATCTTAGTGTTCATAGCCCATATTATAAATCACTATTTTGGCTTAGATGATGTTTTCTGTTTCCATAAGAGTTACCTGGCATCTAAAATGATCTCATATCCACATTTCATAAAACATATCGTAAGACTATTTGACTAATCCAATTTATATTCATCCATATGAAGCCAGAATAACTACTTATTATTTTCCTCACCTCTGACCATCTGACCTCCCCCCTGCTCCACCCCCACAAATAAAATACCCTTTTCCATGAGTCTTCTATATGTCCCTTTTCCAGGGCCATAAGAAGGACAGTGACCACATCTCTACATTATTGGACAATTTGTATGTTCCTACAGAGGTTGAGGTCTTCTGATACAAGCTAAGCCAGTCCACCCCTTTATCAGCACACTGGTTCAGTCAGGATGCTATTGCCAAGCTGCATCAAAGCTGTCCGGAGACCAAACAAATTAAAATACAGAAATCTGCATTTAGAACCTCTCAGCCTCCTTTGTGCTTCCTCTCTCCTAGCATGACAACTAGACTTTTCCCTCTTCTAAGATATCTATGACTGATGGCAAATTAATGTGTTAGAGACTTGGGAGAATCTAAACTTCAACAGGGGATTTCTAGTAAAACAATGACTTAAAAGCAAAAGGAATGACTTTTCTTAAGGAAATTTCACACGCTGCAGTTACAATGATACTTGCAAGCAGAGTTCATTCTAACAGTCTTCAAAAACTACAAATAAAAATCAGGCCATGCAGCGACAGTCATCCCCTCTTATCTTTACATAACAGCCTACCTAGCAGCCAATGTCCATGTGTATCTAGGGATATGGCTACTGCCCGAGGAATCCTCCAGAGCTTAGGTGCTTTGAGTATGAAAGGCCCCTGGGATCAATCTGGAAGTCACACTACTTAGGCTATTAAGGTAACCCTCTGCCTAGTGGGATAGAGCGTTCACTCAAAAAAGGAATATGTATGGGGTTTGCAGAAAACTGTAGGCTCTGTAAAATAGTTGTTCACGCACTACCCATTTCAACTAGATGCTGTCGCAGTTCGTAGGAGAAACTCACTTGCTGAAAATCAGTTACTCAACTTAACAGTTTAATTATTTATTTGGTTCTGAACTGCACGAGGAGAGCAGAAAAGACTCAGCCAAGCAAGCCAGGCTCTGAGCCAATGTCTCTAGCTCTTCCTAGGACCAAAGGCTAACAAAAGACCTGCTACAGTTCATAGTATGGGGCCTGCATGAGAGACTGAAGATCTCCCTAGTATTTTATCATTAAGTGCTGTCATCCATTGATTCACATTTTTGAAATGGGAGAGGAAGGGGCGAGGGAGAAGCTTTTTAACTTTATTTTACTGTCCCAGGTGCTTTAGAAATTTTGTGAAGAAGACATAACTCCAGTTGCCACCATTTTAAAGATGAGGAAGTTACAGATCAGAGAAGTGACGCCACTGGGCCAAGGAACACGTGATTAACTTTACCATTTGTGACCTGCTGGTCTTCTCTTCACTTACTCAAGGGCTGTGTTCACTTCTTTGAGCCTCTGGTTCAGGCTACCAAACAGATGTTTGCAATCCTACAGCTGAGTGGCAGTCGATAGATATCATAGAATCAGCTCAAGATTTTAAAAATTTTTAGTTTTTAAAGTTAAAAAAAAGAAAACCTCATCTATCATGATGTTAGTTATTAATCTAAACAATCCCTGTAAGACCTGACATTTCTCATTTACAGATCTCAAGCTAGTGTGTCCACGTCTCATTTTAAAAAATAATAGCCACCATTAAAATAGTCATTGGTAGACTTCTAGGTGCCAGATAGTATGCTTTGTCTTTAATCTTTCCAAGACAAATTAGGCATCCCTATTTGACAGATGAGAAAACTGACTAAATTACCTGCCAAAGCCAGTAATTGGGAAGATGGGAATTTGAGCCTAGGTCTCTCTGTCTCCTTTGCCCGTTGCGCCAAACCCTGCACAGACTGCTACCTGGCTTGACTCTAAGTAAAGAATACATGCTTCAAGATCCTTTGTAATCAAATGTCAGAATTCTCTCTCACAATGAGAGCAAGTGGAGTTAAGACTCAGGGACCGTTCTCTGTTCATAATAGTTCCTAACTAGTATCAGCACCTGAGATTTGTTGAGTTTTCCCCATTGAATTTGATAGAGTTATGCATCTGCCACATGTGATGGGAAATAAGTCCTTTCAGAAGTAGTCTTAATTTTGAGCCATATCCAGTCCCATTACTGATCTCTAATGAGTTCCTAGGATTGCTGCCTGCATCACTAACCACTGTTCCCGAATAGCATGTGATTTCTCTGACTTCGGAAACTTTTGGGTGAGATTGCCCTAAATAATCCCTTAGAATATGATGTGGACCTTTAGTCTTTGTCACTCCTGGAATCAGCTACTGCCATTGCATTACATGGCTCCTGAGGACACTCACCTCCCCAGCATCTCTGCTGGATGTTCCATGGCTGCCTGGAAGGTTCCCAGAGGAGAGCAATAACCACACTGGCTTTCCACTGCAAGTGGTACAAGACCTATAATAAAAGAAACTATTCCATTTGTACAAAATTAGAGGCAATTTAACCTCTAATTCACCTTCAGCAATATTTTGTTAATTAAATGATTTATGGTTTCAGTGGAATGGATTGGGATCCTTGGAAAAGCAAGCAGGTGCCCAGCCTGTGTGATCTTGGCCAAGACATCCAACGCCCTCCATACCTCAGTTGTGTCATCGGCTCTGCTTCATCCTCATAGTGAGACTTACCACTATTCCCCACTTTGTCTAAAAGATGGGCCTCATGAGGGAGGGAGGCAAACCATAAGAGACTCTTAAAAACTGAGAAAAAACTGAGGGTTGGTGGGGGTGAGAGGGAGGGGAAAGTGGCTGATGGGCATTGAGGAGAGCACCTGTTGGGATGAGCACTGGGTGTTGTATGGAAACCAATTTGACAATAAATTTCATATTTAAAAAATAAATAAATAGACTGAAGATTGTGGCGTAGGAGGACGCTGGGCTCACTGGGTCCTGCTGATCACTTAGATTCCACCTACACCTGCCTAAATAACCCAGAAAACCACCAGAAGACTAGCAGGATGGAGTCTCTGGAGCCAAGTGCAGACGAGAGGCCCACGGAAGAGGGTAGGAAGGGCGGTGAGGCAGTGCATGCTCCATGGACTGGCCAGAGGGAGCCGGGGTGGAGGGGCAGCCCGCTGGCCAAGCAGAGACCCCGAGTCTGGCTTGCAAAAGCGGAGGGGCCAGACGCAGTGTGTTCGGACAGCAAGCGGGACTTAACATCTAGAAGGTTATAAGTTAACAGCTCTGCTCGCAGAGCGGGAGGGCTGGAGGACAACGGGAGGGAGAGTTGCTGAGCCCCGGGACAACAGAGCTCAGTTTGGCGGGGAACAAAGGCTCTTGCCAGCGCTATCTCCCTCGCCCATCCCCCAGCCAAAATCCCAAAGGGAACCAGTTCCTGCCAGGGAACTTGCTTGCACCATGCAAACACCCAATGCTGCGCTTCTGTGGATCCATTCCTCCGGCGGGCCTGACTCCCTCCTGGTGCCACAGGTCCCTCCCAAAGTAGATCTCCCAAGGAAAAGCAAGCTGAGCCTACCCCTCCCACCCCTGTGCACCTTGCCGATCCACCCCAGCTAATATGCCAGATCCCCAGCACCACAAGCCTGGCAGTGTGCAAGTAGCCCAGATGGGCCACGCCACCCCACAGTGAATCCCGACCCTAGGAGAGGGAAAGAGAAGGCACACACCAATCTGACTGTGGCCCCAGCAGTGGGCTGGAGGCAGACATCAGGTCTGAAGGCGGCCCCACCCACCAACGCGAGTTATTCAAGACAGCACAGGGAAAGTGCCCTGCAGTCCCGCACCACTCCAGGGACTATCCAAAATGACCAAACGGAAGAATTCCCCTCAAAAGAATCTCCAGGAAATAACAACAGCTAACAGCTTTGATCAAAAAGGATTTAAACAATATAACAGAAAGTGAATTTAGAATAATAGTCATAAAATTAATCGCTGGGCTTGAAAACAGTATAGAGGACAGCAAAGAATCTATTGCTACAGAGATCAAGGGACTAAGAAACAGGAGAAGTTAAAAAATGCGATAAACGAGCTGCAAAATAAAATGGAAACGACCACGGCTCAGATTGAAGAGGCAGAGGAGAGAATAGGTGAACTAGAAGATAAAATTATGGAAAAAGAAGAAGCTGAGAAAAAGAGAGATTAAAAAATCCAGGAGTATGAGGGGAAAATTAGAGAACTAAGTGATGCACTAAAGAGAAATAATATACACATAATTGGTATTCCAGAGGAGGAAGAGAAAGGGAAATGTGCTGAAGGTGTACTTGAAGAAATCATAGCTGAGAACTTCCCTGATCTGGGGAAGGAAAAAGGCATTGAAATCCAAGAGGCACAGAGAACTCCCTTCAGACATAACTTGAATCGATCTTCTGCACCACATATCATAGTGAAACTGGCAAAATACAAGGATAAAGAGAAAATTCTGAAAGCAGAGAGGGATAAACGTGCTCTAACATATAAAGGGAGACCTATAAGACTCTTGAGCGATCTCTCTTCTGAAACTTGGCAGGCCAGAAAGGAATGGCAGGAGATCTTCAATGTGATGAACAGGAAAAATATGCAGCCGAGAAACCTTTATCCAGCATGTCTGTCATTTTGAATAGAAAGAGAGATAAAGGTGTTCCCAAACAAACAAAAACTGAAGGAATTCGTCACCACTAAACCAGCCCTACAAGAGATCCTAAGGGGGATCCTGTGAGACAAAGTACCAGAGACATTGCTACAAGCATAAAACATACAGACATCACAATGACTCTAAACCCATATCTTTCTATAATAACACTGAATGTAAATGGGCTAAATGCTCCAACCAAAAGACATAGGGTATCAGAATGGATAAAAAAACAAGACCCATCTATTTGCTGTCTACAAGAGACTCATTTTACACCTGAGGACACCTTCAGATTGAGAGTGAGGGGATGGAGAACTATTTATCATGCTACTGGAAGTCAAAGAAAGCTGGAGTAGCCATACTTATATCAGACAAACTAGACTTTAAATTAAAGGCTGTAACAAGAGATGAAGAAGGGCATTATATATTAATTACAGGGTCTATCCATCAGGAAGAGCTAACAATTATAAATGTCTATGCACCAAATATGGGAGCCCCCCAAAATATAAAACAATTACGTACAAACATAAGCAACCTTATTGATAAGAATGTGATAATTGCAGGGGACTTTAACACTCCACTTACAGAAATGGATAGATCATCTAGACACATGGTCAATAAAGAAACAAGGGCCCTGAATGATACATTGGATCAGATGGACTTGACAGATATATTTAGAACTCTGCATCCCAAAGCAACAGCATATACTTTCTTCTCGAGTGGACATAGAACATTCTCCAAGATAGATCACATACTGGGTCACAAAACAGCCCTTAATAAGTATACAAGAATTGAGATCATACCATGCATACTTTCAGACCACAATGCTATGAAGCTTGAAATCAACCACAGGAAAAGTCTGGAAAACCTCCAAAAGCATGGAGGTTAAAGAACACCCTACTAAAGAATGAGTGTGTCAACCAGGCAATTAGAGAAGAAATCAAAAAATATACGGAAACAAATGAAAATGAAAATACAACAATCCAAATGCTTTGGGATGCAGCAAAGGCAGTCCTGAGAGGAAAATACATTGCAATCCAGGCCTATCTCAAGAAACAAGAAAAATCCCAAATACAAAATCTAATAGCACACCTAAAGGAAATAGAAGCAGAACAGCAAAGATAGCCTAAACCCAGCAGAAGAAGAGAAATAATATAGATCAGAGCAGAAATAAACAATATAGAATCTAAAAAAACTGTAGAGCAGATCAATGAAATCAAGAGTTGGTTTTTTGAAAAAATAAACAAAATTGATAAACCTCTAGCCAGGCTTCTCAAAAAGAAAAGGGAGATGGCCAAATAGATAAAATCATGAATGAAAATGGAATTATTACAACCAATCCCTCAGAGATACAAGCAATTATCAGGGAATACTATGAAAAATTACATGCCAACAAACTGAACAACCTGGAAAAAATGGACAAATTCCTAAACACCCACACGCTTCCAAAACTCAATCAGGAGGAAGTAGAAAGCTTGAACAGACCCATAACCAGCGAAGAAATTGAATCAGTTATCAAAAATCTCCCAACAAATAAGAGTCCAGGACCAGATGGCTTCCCAGGGGAGTTCTACCAGACGTTTAAAGCAGAAATAATACCTATCTTTCTCAAGCTATTCCAAAAAATAGAAAGGGAAGGAAAACTTCCAGACTCATTCTATGAAGCCAGTATTACTTTGATTCCTAAACCAGACAGAGACCCAGTAAAAAAAGAGAACTACAGGCCAATATCCCTGATGAATATGGATGCAAAAATTCTCAATAAGATACTAGCAAATCGAATTCAACAGCATATAAAAAGAATTATTCACCATGATCAAGTGGGATTCATTCCTGGGATGCAGGGCTGGTTCAACATTCGCAAATCAATCAATGTGATACATCACATTAATAAAAGAAAAGATAAGAACCATATGATCCTGTCAATCGATGCAGAAAAGGCATTTGACAAAATTCAGCAACGTTTCTTAATAAAAACCCTTGAGAAAGTCTGGATAGAAGGAACATACTTAAAGATCATAAAAGCCATTTATGAAAAGCCCACAGCTAACATCATCCTCAATGGGGAAAAACTGAGAGCTTTTTCCCTGAGATAAGGAACATGACAGGGATGTCCACTCTCACTGCTGTTGTTTAACATAGTGTTGGAAGTTCTAGCATCAGCAATCAGACAACAAAAGGAAATCAAAGTCATCAAAATTGGCAAAAATGAAGTCAAGTTTTCACTTTTTGCAGATGACATGATATTATACATGGAAAATCCGATAGACTCCACCAAAAGTCTGCTAGAACTGATACAGGAATTCAGCAAAGTTGCAGGATACAAAATCAATGTACAGAAATCAGTTGCATTCTTATACACTAACAATGAAGCAACAGAAAGACAAATAAAGAAACTGATCCCATTCACAATTGCACCAAGAAGCATAAAATACCTAGGAATATATCTAACCAAAGATGTAAAAGATCTGTATGCTGAAAACTATAGAAAGCTTACGAAGGAAATTGAAGAAGATATAAAGAAATGGAAAAACATTCCGTGCTCATGGATTGGAAGAATAAATATTGTCAAAATGTCAATACTACCCAAAGCTATCTACACATTCAATGCAATCCCAATCAAAATTGCACCAGCATTCTTCTCGAAACTAGAACAAGCAATCCTAAAATTCATATGGAACCACAAAAAGCCCCGAATAGCCAAAGTAATTTTGAAGAAGACCAAAGCAGAAAGCATCACAATCCCAGACTTTAGCCTCTACTACAAAGCTCTAATCATCAAGACAGCATGGTATTGGAACAAAAACAGACACATAGACCAATGGAATAGAATAGAAACCCCAGAACTAGACCCACAAACGTATGGCCAGCTAATCTTTGACCAAGCAGGAAAGAACATCCACTGGAAAAAAGACAGTCTCTTTAACAAATGGTGCTGGGAGAACTGGACAGCAACATGCAGAAGATTGAAACTAGACCACTTTCTTACACCATTCACAAAAATAAACTCAAAATGGATAAAGGACCTGAATGTGAGACAGGAAACCATCAAAACCCTAGAGGAGAAAGCAGGAAAAGACCTCTCTGACCTCAGTCGTAGCAATTTCTTACTTGACATATCCCCAAAGGCAAGAGAATTAAAAGCAAAAATGAACTACTGGGACCTTATGAAAATAAAAAGCTTCTGCACAGCAAAGGAAACAACCAACAAAACTAAAAGGCAACCAACGGAATGGGAAAAGATATTTGCAAATGACATATTGGACAAAGGGCTAGTATCCAGAATCTATAAAGAGCTCACCAAACTCCACACCCAAAAAACAAATAACCCAGTGAAGAAATGGGCAGAAAACATGAATGGACACGTCTCTATAGAAGACATCCGGATGGCCAACAGGCACATGAAAAGATGCTCAACGTCGCTCCTCATCAAGGAAATACAAATCAAAACCACACTCAGATATCACCTCACACCAGTCAGAGTGGCCAAAATGAACAAATCAGGAGACGATAGATGCTGGAGAGGATGTAGAGAAACGGGAACCCTCTTGCACTGTTGGTGGGAATGCAAATTGGTGCAGCCACTCTGGAAAACAGTGTGGAGGTTCCTCAAAAAATTAAAAATAGATCTACCCTATGACCCAGCAATAACACTGCTAGGAATTTACCCAAGGGATAGAGGAGTGCTGATGCATAGGGGCACTTGTACCCCAATGTTTATAGAAGCACTCTCAACAATAGCCAAATTATGGAAAGAGCCGAAATGTCCATCAACTGATGAGTGGATAAAGAAATTGTGGTTTATATACACAACGGAGCACTACATGGCAATGAGAAAGAATGAAATATGGCCATTTGTAGCAACGTGGATGGAACTGGAGAGTGTGATGCTAAGTGAAATAAGCCATACAGAGAAAGACAGATACCATATGTTTTCACTCTTATGTGGATCCTGAGAAACTTAACAGAAGCCCATGGGGGAGGGGAAGGAAAAAAAAAAAAAGAGGTTAGAGTGGGAGAGAGCCAAAGCATAAGAGACTCTTAAAAACTGAGAACAAACTGAGGGTTGATGGGGGGTGGGAGGGATGGGAGGGTGGGTGATGGGTATTGAGGAGGGCACTTTTGGGATGAGCACTGGGTGTTGTATGGAAACCAATTTGACAATAAATTTCATATGTTGAAAAAAAAATTAAAAAAATAAAAAAACAAATAAAAAACAAATAAACATGACAAAGCATAGGAAAAAAAAAAAAAAAAGACGGGCCTCATGTGTGCCAGAAAATACTATTTGATGATGATTATCCTCTCCCAGTCATGAGTGTTGGTTTCTCCGTTATTATGAAGTTATTAATATTTGGTACCAGATGGCATTTTCAAAATAACATAGATGTAAGTTGCTCTTGAAATGCTAATACCTATTTAGTTTATTCTGGATGACCAATTCAAAACACTGTAACTCAAGGCAAAATCAAAAGACAGCTTAAGCACCCCGGGGGAGTAAAGAGCCAAAAATCCAAGACCTGAAGACATAAGGAGACTAAACAGCTTAATTGCCACCATTTGTACACAATAAAATACAGTAATAATTAGATTCAGCAGTAATGTTTTAAAAACACTGTTTCGTTGTTATTAATTTTAAAACGAAATATGTCGGGGAAGAAAAAAAAACTACTATAAATGAAAATGTTTCACTATAGTGCCACATGAAGTTTAGTTCTCAGACCACAGCTTCAGTACCTGGGAGCTTGTTAGAGATGTGAATTGGGGGGCCCCAACCCTAACTTCCTTACACCAGAATATCCGAGGTTGGCCCAGTAATTTTGATTCTAATAAGTTCTACAGATGATTCTACACACACTAAAATTTGAGGAGGGCTGCTAATGCACCAGCCTTGTGTTCTTTTGGGATAGAGCTAGTAATAAATGAGTGTTTCTGCCTTGTTGGGACCTGTGGTGAGCTGGAAAACACATATCCTGTTCAAAAGGAAGAAACGCTAAATTGTGCAGCTGTGGCTGATGGTGTCATTGTTATCAACTCATCCAACACTTCAAGAAAAACCATGCATCTAAAATGCCAAGTTTCAGCCATGCATTTGGAAATGTTATAAAACACTAAAACGTTTAAGCAATGCTCAGGTAGAACAAAAACCCTGCAGTCAGGATGTTTCTGGTATACTTGAGGAATAGTCCAGAAGTCAGTGTGAGTGCCTTGAAGGTATTGAAAAGTTTTGAATTTTCCTATGGAAAAAATGAGAACTAGTTGAAAAGTTTGAGCAGAGATATGATATGATCTAATTTATGTTTAGAAGGATCACCCTCATTACTGTTTGTTAGTGGCAAAATCAGGATCAGATCTCCAGCATCTCGTCCCCCCAGTTCTCTGCAATATAGTTGTACTCATGAAAAATTCAATCAGCCAGTGGGACATGTAAACCTTGGTATTAGTTCTGGACAGAAACCAGTAATATAATGTATTCCTGGCAAATTTCTCTCTGGTTTATAGAAAGCACCTCCATTGATGCTATTTCAGTGCAGCCAATTTTATTTTTAGACTCCTCTAATCCTTGGGATTAACTCCCAGCCTCCTTTTCTTTTGCCTGTCCATGTGTCCAATGTTGCTCTAGAATTTAGATGTAGGAAGATAACATTATCTTCCACATAATGTTCCATTTTTCACTCAACTTCATTTAACTTCTACAATATAATATAATTTCATGTTTTCTCTCAAAATTCCTTTTATTTATTTTATTATTATTATTTTTTCAGTAAGCTCTACAGTCAACATGGGGCTTAAACTCACAACCCCAAGATCAAGAGTCACATACTCTACTGACTGAGCCAGCCAAGTGCCCCTCAAAGTTCTTTTAAAGTGAATGCCAAGGGGTGCCTGGGTGGCTCAGTCGGTTAAGCGGCTGACTTCAGCTCAGGTCACAATCTCGCGGTCCGTGAGTTCGAGCCCCGCGTAGGGCTCTGGGCTGATGGCTCAGAGCCTGGAGCCTGCTTCGGATTCTGTGTCTTCCTCTCTCTCTGCCCCTCCCCCGTTCATGCTATGTCTCCCTCTGTCTCAAAAATAAATAAAAACGTTAAAAAAAAAAAAAGTGAATGCCAAAATTTAAGGACAAATGCCCCGTGAAGTTAGGTCATCACAGAGTAAACAGGAACTGTTACCTCCCTTAGGACATTGTGTTTCTTACCTCAACATGCTTTTTACTCTTACTGTGTTTGCTGTGAAATCACATTCTTAAGTATTTTTATCTTCTAACATCCAGGAAGATTTTTCTGATCCAAGTATAGGATTGTACGTTTAATCCAGCTGCATTTAATTTCGGTAGAGCAATGTTGCCAACTATAAATTCATTTTGACATGACTGCTGCCCGACATATTTGTGGTCTTCCTAGTTTTGTGTTATCTACAATTTAGATAAGCCTGTCATTTATGTATTCAAGTCATTCATTTAGTGCAGAATAGGGCCAATTACAGGTTTGGGAAATCCTTTAATTTCACGGAGTCACACTACCTTTCTGTAACCATGACAGACGTTAATAATTGATTGTGGTAATTTCCTCTATGGAACTGGGATCTGGTTTTAAAGTCCTTCTAAACACAGCACTCTTGGTAGCCACCAGTAATCAGTAATATTTGGCACCTGAGATAGAGACGGCTTGGCATCTTTAGCTCGGAACAAAGCATGGTGACACGCTTCAGATTCACATCTACCATTTGCTGTGGCACACTATGAAGCTTACTTTGTATCTTGTACTGCTGAGTCTTTTCTTGTGACGTTCAAGAGCACTTAAAATTAATCTACTCTTAAAGTTTCATAAAACACGTCTTCTTTGAATGCTAAAATTAAAAAATATATATATCGTCTCATTAACTCTCACCTGAACCATTTTAAAAATGACGCCATTTCCTCAAGCTTTTCCCCTCTCCAATCCATTCTCTACGTCACCAGAATCCCCTACTTTCACTCAGTAAATATGTTTTGTGCTTCTCCTGTGTGACAGATATAGTGAGAGACTGTTTGATTACAGATGTGAGAAATATGCAAGCCCTATTTTCAGGGTACTCACAACTTGGAGAGAAAGACATAAGCTGTTCAATATCATGCAATACGGGACAAACTATGAGGAAAAAAAAAAGTGCCCAACTTGGCAATAAGACCATCTAACCTGGCACAAAGGAGTTAGAATTCAAAGAGAGCTTCTTGGACGTACTGAGTTGGGCCTTATAAGTGAAGATAGTTGGGTGGATATAGGAGGACTGGGAAAGCATAAAGGTGAGATAGGTTAGAAAACAGAAAGGACTGGTAAGACCATCTGAAGATGTCACAGGATAAAGTTTAATAGGCATGGGTCAGAAATGAAAAGTCTGGTGGAATACCTTAAACTTTTTCCATTAGGTGATGAGAAGCTGAAGCCCCTGAAGGGTTTTAATCAAGGAATGACGTGATCAGATCTGAATTTCAAATTAATCACTGAAAATTATGTTGTATGCTTAAATAGGGCAAGACTAGAAACAAGGGAACTACCTTGAAGATAATTTCAAGAGTCCAAGGAGAAGATTAAAGTCTGATCCAAGATAGTGGAGGTATAGCGGTAAAGAAATAAAGACCAGAGAAAAATGTAGGAAGCAAAATGAAGTAATAAAATTTGTTGATGGATCTTATATGGAGAAGCAAGCACTGAAACATTAAGAATAGTTAAGTTTCAGGGGCATCTGGGTGGCTCAGTCACCCAGTCAGTTGAGTGGCTGACTTTGGCCCAGGTCATGATCTCATGGTTCCTGAGTTCAAGCCCTGTGTCAGGCACAGTGTTGTCAGTGCAGAACCTTTCTTGGATCCTCTATCCCTTCCTCCCTCTCTCTGTCTCTCCCTCCCCTACTCATGCTCTCTCTCAAAATAAACATTTAAGAATAGTTAAGATTCTATCTTGAGCAAATGGGTGGATGGTATAGTCATCAACAGAAAGAGAACATGAGAAGGAATTAGCAAAAAATTAGAGCACGTTTAATTTAAGATGTGTGGGGACATCCACGTGGTGATGTCTTGCAAATAGATTTTTCAGTCTGAAGTGTAAAGGAGAGGTCAGGATTGGAGATTATGAAGTTAGTTTTCCCATGGCCTATAGAATAAATGTCATTCCACATCTACTCTTAATGTGACACATTCACTACGATAGACACTAGGCTCCTAATCCTGTCAAAACACAGCTTATTCCACAGCCTTGCATCTTTAATCTTTCTGCAGACCAGAACTACTTTTCCTTTTAAACCCCACCGCAAATTCACCTTTGAGTTCTACCTCAATTTCTGCACATTCGTTTTTTTCCCCAGGTGCCTTCATTTGGAATTAGGTTCTCCTTCTATCATAGTACTCTGTACCTCTTTCACATTTTTTGTTAACAGCTTTATCGAGGTATAATTCATATACCGTAAAATTCACCTATTACAGGTATATAAATCACTGTAAGTGTATATATTTTATACCAATATGACACCATCTTTTTTTTTTAAAGTAAACTCTGCACCCGACATGGGGCTTGAACGCATGACCCCAAGATCAAGAGTTGTGTACTCTTTCAGCTGAGCCAGGCAGGCAAGCTACCACACTTTTGATTCTGTTAGTTTTACAATAAACTCAAAATTGGATACGATAAAGCTTCCAACTTTTTCTTTCTTCTGTTTTTCAAAATTGTTTCGACTATTCTAGGTCTTTTGAATTTCCTCATAAATAGATGTATAGAGGTGTGCAACCGTCACAACAATCAAGTGGTAGAAAATTTTCCTTACCCCCAAAGTTCCCTCCTATCAATCCTCACTCTCACCCCCAGGCAATCAGTGCTTTGCTTTTTTGTCTCTACAAATTTAATTCTTCTGAAAATATTATATAAATTAAATAAGTATACTACGTGACCTTTGAAAAATGCTTCGTTGTATGGATACACCGTATTTTGTTTATGGATATTCTACATTTTGTTTATTCATTCATCAATCAATGGATGTATGCATTATCTCGAGTTTGGGAGGCATTATGAATAATGTTGCTATGAATAATCATACGTAAGTGTTGTGTGGATATATGTTCTCATTTCTCTTAGGTAGATATCTAAGAATAAAATTGCTGGATTGTATTGTAAGTTTATGTTTAATTTTTTAGTAATTTTTTTTTCATTTTACATTCCCACCAGCAGTGTGTGAGGGTTTCCATTTTGCCACACATTCACCAATACTTGGTATTGTCCGTATTTTTATTATAATTATTCTAGTGTGTTTGTAGTGTGTCACATTGTGTATTTAATTTTCATCTCTCTAATGACTAATGAGGTTGAGTATTTTTTCATGTAGTAATTAGCCATTCATAGATTTTCTCTGGTAAACTTTCCATTCAAATCTTTTGTCCATTGTGTTAGTTATCAATTACTTCAGTTAAAAAAAAAAACAAAAACAAAACAAAACAAAACAAAAAAAAAACAACAACAAAGAAAAAAAAAAGGATGAAAAAAGAAAAAAAAAATTGTTCCAAACTTAGTGACTTTAAAACACCACCGATAGGGGCGCCTGGGTGGCTTGGTTGGTTAAGTGTCCGACTTCAACTCAGGTCATGATCTCACGGTCCGTGAGTTCGAGCCTCGCATTGGGCTTTGTGCTGACCTTTCAGAACCTGCAGCCTGTTTCAGATTCTGTGTCTCCCTCTCTCTCTGCCCCTCCCCTGTTCATGCTCTGTCTCTCTCTGTCTCAAAAATAAAATAAACGTTAAAAAATAAAAATTAAAAAAAAAAACACCACCGACAAAACCATTATCTCACATAGTTTCTGAAGGTCAAAAACGTAGTAGGTGCTTAGCTTAGTGTTTGTGGCTCTATGTCTCTCATGAGACTGCAGTTAAGATGTCAATCACCCAAAGTCTTGACTGGGGCTGAAGGATCCACTTCCAAGGTGTCTCATTCACAAAGCTGTTAACTGAAACTCCTCATGACAGGACAGCTTGAGAATGATTGGTGCAATGGTGAGAGCAAGGCACAAGCCTCAATGGTTTTTATGACTTAGCCTTAGACGTGACATATCACTCCTGCTGCAGCCTATTGGTCACACGGTGCACCTGTGATATGATGTGGGAGGGCACCACACAAAGGAACATCAAAAAACAACAAGTCATTGGAGGCTATCTGGAGGCTGGTTACCACATCTACGTTTTAATTGTATTGTCTTCTTGCAGAGTTATAAGAATTTTTTTGGCAAATCTAGGATATAAGACCTTTATCAGACACATGATTTGGAAGTAGTTTTTCCCCATCTAAAGTTCCTAGCCAAAGTTTTAAATTTTGATGAAGTTTAATTCATCATTTCTTTCTATTATAAATCTGGTATTTGGTAACTTATCTAGGAAATCTTTACTTAAAGCTCATCAAGGTTTTATCCTTTGGTTGCTGTCAGAGTTTTATAGTTTTACTTATCATATTTAGGTCTATGATCCATTTTGAGTTCATTTCGACATATAGTGTGAGGTAATGGTCTAAGTTCATTTATTTTAAATATGGATATTCAATTTTCTCTCCACCATTTCTTAAAAAGACTTTAATTTTCCCATTAAATTGCATTGCCCACTTTGTTGACAATCAATTGACCATAAATATAAAAGACGTCCAATTCTCTTCTATTGTTTCATTGATGTTATAGCAATACCACACTACCTTGACTATGGTAGCTCTATAGTAAGGTTTGAAATTAGATAATATAAGGCTTCCAATTTTGTTTTTCTTTCTCAAAATGGTTTTGGCTTTCTTAGGTCCTTTGAATTTCTACATAAAGTTTCGAATCAGCTTGCCAATTTCTAAAAATGAAATGAAGTTGTTCATAATATTCTCTTGCAATCATTTTAACGTCTCTAGGATTCGTAGCTATATCCCCTCTTTCTTTCCTGATTTAGCTAATTTGGGCCCCCTACCTTTTTTTCTTAGTCTACCTAGAGATGTATCAATTTGGTTAAACTTTTCAAATAAGTAACTTTTGATTTCACTGATTTTTTTCTTAATTTTCTGTTTTTTATTTTTCTCACTGATGTCCATTCTTGTCTTTATTGTTTTCTTTCTAATGCTTGCCTTGGACTCAGTTTACTCTCCTATCTCTATTTCTAAGGTGGAGCTTAGGTTATTGATGTGAGACGTTTCTTCTTAACAATACAGTTGACCCTTGAACAATGCTCGGTTACTGCACCATGCAGTTGAAAACCCACTTATAACTTTTGATTCCCCCCAGACCTTAACTACTAATAGTGGGAACCACAAGAGATCACTCTTTACTGCCATATGCAGTTTACTGGAGGGACAAACTGCTCACGTGGAGATGATCAGTATCACATGGGCATTTTAAGTGAATACAACACTTGAACATCACACCAATTGCAACAGGAGGTGGCTATGAAATTGTTATAGTAGTACAGCCTGGACTAGAGCTAATTATATACATTTATAATGCAATACTGCATCTTTATATTTGTTTACATTTATTTTGGCTATAAATGGCATCAAGTACAGTCAGTGTTTATGTGCATAAGTTTTGATAAATTTTTAATTTTTATAATAGGTTTTGTATATTTTATGGTAGTAAGTGATAAAAAAACACGCTAGGATCTACATATATTTTATGCATCCATGACATACTTTTTTCTTAATCTTTTGTTATTTCCGGGTGATGCAGTTCCCCTCCAAGTTTTTCAAATTGTTACAAATATCAAAAAAAATCTACATATTAGTGGACTTACACAGTTCAAACCTGTGTTGTGCAAGGGTCAACTGAACAGAAATTTGAAACTATATATTTTCCTCTAAGAGCTGCTTTGGCTGTGCTGTATATATTGTGATATGTTATGTTTCCATTTTTATTAGGAATATTTTCTAAATTTCCTTCTATTTCTTCTTCTGTCCATGAATTATTGAGAAATGTGTTGCTTAATTTCCAAATATTTGGAATTTTTCCAAAGTTCTTTTTGTTACTGATTTCTTACTTAATTTCATTGTGGTCAGAAAACATACTTCACATAAAATCAATCTTTTAACTATATTGAGATTTGTTTTATGATCTAGTATATGGCCTAGAAGAAATTATGTGTGCATTTGAAAAAGAATGTGTTTTCTGCTATGTTGGATGAGGCATTTAAAAATTTTCAGTTAGGATAGTTAGATGGATAGAAGTATTCAAATCTTTCATATTCTTGCTGATTTTCTGCCCAGTTCTATCATTTTTTTGAAACCAGTTGGAGAACTTAACAGCAAGTTAAAATCTCCAAACATAATTTTTTTTCCAATCATAATTTTTCAATCATTTTTTCTCTCTTCCAATTCTGTCAGATTCTGCTTAATGTATTTAATCTCTCTTGCAAGATGTGTTAACACTTATGATTGTTATTGACCCTTCTGATATTGACCCTTTTATTATTATAAAATGTTTCTTCTTGTTTCTTATATTTATTTTCTTAAATTTGATTTTTTTCAATATTAATATAGCTACTCCATCCCTGTTATGATTATGGTTCACATAATATATCTTTTTCCATCTTTTTACTTTCAACATACTTGTATCTTTGTATTTAAAATGAGTGTCTTATATAGAGAGTATATAGTTGATCCTTGCATTATAATTCAGTTTGACAATCTCTTACTTTGACCCCAATGTTTAATCCATTCCCCTTTAATGTAATTAGTGATGTGATTGGATTTATATTTATCACTTTGCTATTTGTTTTTTATTAATGTCATGTCTTTTAATTCTTCTTTTCATACAGTTATGCCTTTTGTGTTAAATATATTTTAGTGTTATAATTCCTCTGTTGATATTTTAAACAGTTTTAAAGATATTTTCTTAGTGGTTCTGCTAGGAATTACAACTTGCAGCTAAACTATCAAAATCTATTTTAACATGGGCTTCCATTAAAATACAGCAACTTGTACCAGGAGAGTTTCATTCCCTCCCACCTCTCTTTTGCTATTATTCTCATATATATATATATATATATATATATATATATATATATATATATATAAAATGTATTATAAACCCAACAATAGAGTGTTATAACTATTGCTTTATACAATCATATCTTTTAGAGAAATTAAAACAAGAAGAGAGAAAATACATACTTATACGGTATTTTTTGCATTTTCCCATATTTTCCAACACTCCTTATGTCTTCCTACGGATTCAAGTCACTGTCCAGTATGATTTCCTTTTGCCTGAAGAATTTCCTTTAGTCTTTCTTCTAAGATAGTTCTACTGGCAGAAAACTCTAGCTCGCTCTCTCTCTCTCACTCTCTGTCACTATAGTTACCTTTCACCTCCAGTGTTTCTGATAAGAAATGAGCCACTAATCTTACTTTTGTTCTTGTATATACTTTCAAAACTTTCTCTTTGGTAATGGGTTTCAATGTTTGACTATGATGGGTCTGGGGCATAAATCTCTTGTCTTTTTCCTGATTGAAATTCACTTAGATTCTTGAATCTATTGTTTAACATAAAATTTGAGATGGATTTGGTCATTATTGTTCAAATATGTTTTCTACCCCTTTCTTTCCTCTCTTTGTTAGACTTTCATCGTACATATGTTGGCACGTGGGATACTGTCCCACAGGTATCTCAGATACTACTCACTTTTCTTCAATTATTTTCCGTATTTTCTTCTTTGGATTATTTCTATTGATCAGTCTATCTTCTGCTGCTCTGTTTTCAAGTTCACTGATCCTTTCTTCTGCCATCTTATACCTGTTTATCTTATATCTGCTATTGATTTCATCTAGTGGATTTTTGTCCTTTTTTATTACTGTACTTTTCAACTCTAGAACTCCCATTTTTTCCTTTTTAATAATTTCTATTTCTTTATTAAGATTTCCTGTGTCATGAGTTACCATAATACTTTCCTTCAAATTTTTAAGCAAGGTTTTCTTTAACTATTTGAAATATTCACAATAGTTGCTTTGAAATCTTTACCTGATTAATTAAAGTTCTAAGCCCCCCTTGGAGACAGTCTATTCACTGTTTTTTGTTGTTTTGTTTCGTTTTTCCTAAATGTGGACCATGCCTTCCTGTTTCTCTGAATGGTTGGTTGGTTTATATTGTTAAAAGTAGATATTTTAGATTACATATTGTAGCAATTCTGGATTATGAAGCATTTTTTTCCCCAAGGACTATACTTCTGGATGTTTTTCTTTTCTTTTTGTTATTTTGTTTGTTTTTTTTGTTTCAGTTTGTGAAGAATTAATCTACAGAATCTGTTTTCCCCATAGCGTGCGGCTGCTCATGTCTTTATTTTGTATTTTTGTATTATAATTTTAATTTTTAGCCTGGTGTCCAATGGATTGCCTGCATGTATTCATTAGTAATCACCCAGTGACTAGACTGAGGATTCAAACATCGTGAGCCAATATGGCTTCCACCCTGGGGGTGGGTTGGGGACCAAGTTGAGACAGTTTTCAAATCAAGACACTGGGTGTTTGACTTATCTCTGGCTAGATTTCCATTTTCTATAGCAAGTCTAGTAATTCAGTCTTTGTTTCTTGTTGTTCTACTCCAGTTTCCTTGCCGCAGAAACCTGCCACAGATCAATTAATGTCTAAGGCCTAGTCCCATTCTTGAACTGAAGGTCTAACCTTGCGTTCATCCATAGCTGCATCCTGACAATGGCTGCTTTGCCTGGAAAACCACCTCCTCACTATCTGTAGCCTTTTCTGAGTATGCTGGGTTCTCTCGTGCTTGTCAGTTCCTGGTTGGCCTATGCCATCAGCAATAAAGCTCCCAACGAAGGTGAATAAGGCCAATAGAGGGAGGAAATTTCAAAGAGAGAACATGCTTTCTTAATCATGCTATTTCTTGTACCTGTTACAGTGTGGTGTTTCACTCTTCAAAATCACCCAACAGGTATTTGTGTCATTAAATTAAGTAAAATGACTACAATTGTTTTCTGCAATTATCACCTTAACCCCATGTAAATTTCTAAATTCCCAAAAGTCTTTGGGAAGTTTGATAATTTCTGATCCTGTTTTTGATATATCGCTTATCAATCCTAGAAAGGAATTTAGGAGTGGTATAAAAACTCCCAATATTCACCCTTACATAGTCACAAATTTATATGAAGTACATTAAGTTATAAAACAAAAATATCATATCTAAATAAAGAATCTCTTTCTGTATTAGCAGTGGGCATGGCCTTAGTAATTAACTATTATGGCAAATACTCTCACAAAGATATCCATGAAATAATGATTCTTTCCTGGAATAATATGCATATTAATTAGTTCCTACAGCACTTGAGGGACTTATGTTCTATTCCCATAGCAAGGTCAGGAAATGCATCCACCTTAGTTAGCAGCAAATTTAAAAATCTTGAAGCAAGTTGGGGTCACAGAGAAGACTGGGCACCCCAGGGGAAGAGCAAAACCAGAGGTAGGAATTTTTCACAGCCCTGAAATTATACCATGTAACCTAATCAATGGACTGTATTTGTAAGCACCCTAATCTCCATTACCCACAATTGGAATGGACAGTTCTGTTCAATTAGTATGTGATCAGGGTGGGTTTGAATTTAGTGTGGAGAATGTATGTGTGCCACATTAAAATTCAAATATCCAAATGAGAAGCCTCAAGAGGATTCAAATTTAGCAACCGTTACCCAGCTAGGTATAATAATAAAATAAGTTTGCCCACTAGAATTTTAAACTTGAGTTATAATTCACTCTAAGGTAAAAATGCCAAAATTACCTCACTGTGTTCACAAATTGCTAATCAGCTTTTAGAGCCTAGGGAGCCCCTGAATACAGAACCCTCTATACACAAATCAACAAAGGAGTTCTCTGTCATTTTTATAACACAGGAATGACACGCGGATGTTCCCCCAAAGGAATATGTCCATACTTATTAATCTTTGATTCCTAAAAGTCTAAACTTGATCAAGTGAATTATACATATACATGTGCTAATCTGAAGCATTTCAAGTTAATTCTAAAAAGTTAAATTATGTATTTGAATACTGCAAAATATCAAATTGTCCTAAGTTTTCCTAAAATATTAAACTTCCATTAGAAACATAATAATAGACCCAAGCCCAATAATTCCAAAGTATAAATAACTCCAGAGAGTGGTAAAGGTTGGTGGGGAGGTAAACTCATATATTTGGAGATGCTATACAATCTGTTCAAATATTAAAGTAATAGTCTCTTGATCAAAATACTTTAGACATGCACGTCACTTGGGAGATTTAGGGACTAGATGATTCTGTAGTGTAAGGAAAGAATATCGTTATGTACTGTGCCTGTGACCCTAAGAAAATAATATACTTCAAAACATCATCTGTGTGTCGGAAAGAACGAAGAGGCAAAGTGGGTAAAAGTGGCATTCTTAAAACATGGGTCTGGAAACCTGGGTTCTTTTCCTTGTTTTGCCACTAACCTTGGGAAAGTAACTTGACTCTCTGGGTTTCAGTGTCTTCATCTACACATTAGGTTATTAGAGTCAGATGATTTAACAAAGGTCCTAAAACGACCACTTGTCTGGATCCGGCCATTAGATATGTTTGGTTTAGACCAGCATTTTTAGACAACAATATCGACAAAATTGTTAATTAAAATAAGTCACATAAAAATCTGGACTTGTTTTTTTGTCTTGAAAAAATCGAAAAACGGGCTCAAAACTGTGCCAAAATGTCCACAACACTCAGCTTGAGCTGGGTAGTGACTGCCCTCTACAGATGCAAGCTACTTCTAGTTGGCTCCCATTCTACTCTTCTGTATTGAGCATGTATATGTACTCTCTCCCAGCCCGTTTCACTCACTTACGGTGTCTGCCTAGCCCTGAAGGGAGTTGATTTTGTTATCTCTAATTTAGTAGGTCACTTCAAGTTTGAAGATTCTGTGATTCTTTAAGTTTATCAGAATACATTCTATATAATATATAAGAATACACTATCCTGTTCGTTCCTAGAATGGTAAGCTTCTACTTAAAAAGATTAAAACCAGAGAGAATGGGTAAGAGAGTCGTCATGCTCTAGCAGACAGATACATTCGAGGACAATTGGAGCATGGGGTGTGGCTCATTTGGGTGAACTTGAAGTAAGAAGCAAAGCATAAGATCCCAAGGAAGTGTGGACACAAGGAAAATAAGGCACTTCAAATTTGGGCGAGGAAGGGCAAAAAATAAATTCTGAATGCCTTCAAGAAAGGAAAGAGTAAGTGGTTTCCTCCAGTGTGTTCTTCAAGGCCTGCCGCTGCTAAGCCTCATGCTATTGCCTGATTTGTTAAACGTCACAGCTTGAGCTTCCCCATTAGAAGGATGAGAAAACTTAGGTTCATAAAGATTAAGTAACTTATCCAATGTCACACAGCTGGTAACTGTCAGAAGCAGAATTGGAATCGGACTCAAAAGTCACAGTTCTTTCCATGCCACCAGACAAACGTCTACTTCCTAGCTTGGCCTTTAGTCAACCAGGCTTGAGAGAAACAGACATGGGAGAGAATGAACCTACTTCTGTTTCATTTGCAGAAATATGATGAGGTTCTATAGTTTTGTTAAAGATACCCTTTCAAGTAAGTATAAATATATAACATTGGGACCCCAAATCAATTACCAATCAAAAATTAGAATATCTTCCCCTAAATCATAGTAGTATCATAATCAGTTACCCCAGTGGGCCGAAATATATTATAGTCATTCGTTCATCTTGAACAGCTAAATGTTGCCATTTCCAAAAAGTGAGGGAAAGCCAAGACATGCCATATGGTAATTTTAAAATCCCAGGGGGCGCCTGGGTGGCTCGGTCGGTTAAGCGTCCGACTTCGGCTCAGGTCATGATCTTGCGGTCCGTGAGTTCGAGCCCCGCGTCGGGCTCTGTGCTGACAGCTCAGAGCCTGGAGCCTGTTTCAGATTCTGTGTCTCCCTCTCTCTCTGCTCCTCCCCTGTTCATGATCTGTCTCTCTCTGTCTCAAAAATAAATAAACGTTAAAAAAAAAATTAAAAAAAAAATCCCAGGAAGACTTTTGAACACTTACTGAGAACTTTTCTAATCTGGACGTTTACATTAATGTTTATTCAGCCATATTCTGTTTTCACAAAATCGACAATCATAATAAAAGTCTTTCTTAAAGTATGCAGTAGCGAAAACACTCACAGACATAAGAAAAAGCTGAAAACCCAGCCTTCCTTAATTTTTATAGAGTACTGCAGGAAACTATGTCATAACGTATGTCACAATTCTCTTGATCTCTCTTGAAAAAAGAGGGGCTCTAATTACATATGAGATCAAAAGGAGATAAATATCACACAAGAATTGCCTTTCGATTTCTGAATTGTGGTTGTATTTTTCGAAGGTCCGCTGTATTCCTCGATGATCATCATTAATTGCAATACGATTTAGAAAAATAATCCAGCATGCTGTAGGTGTTTATTCAGTCATGTTTATCTCTTAGCATATTCCTACTTCAGTAGTCCACACACTCATAAAATACTAAATTAGAGAGGCTAAATGGTTAACTTAGATAATCAGCTGCACAAATACCTTACACAATTAATTCTTTTTTGTGTATTTGGAAGATGAGAGATGTAAGAAACACTTATTTATGTTATGATCCAAATTCAAATCTTTCACTTTAAAAACAAGGCCAAGTAGCCAAGCCTCCCCTACTGTCGTGCTCTATGGTATAACATCTCTTGATTACTCTGACAGAGTTCCAGTCACAGGTTGTGAGTCAGAAAGAGGATTTTCAATGTCCAGCAGCTAAATGTGTCAGCCATGACATTTCTGAAAGTTCTATTTTTATATACAGAGAGAAGGAAAAATCACTTCTTTGTATCTGTCCTTTGCAAAATTCTCAGTTTAACTCCAGCTTTAGATATGTACAATAGTGAATGCATTCTTGGTTAACATGACAAGCGACTGACATTTTTAAACTGGAATAATGCATGTAATGAAAAAATAATCTACACAAGTTTGTTCCTTCTGCATTCTTATTCCCTCCTTTAGTCATAAAGGCCGTTAAAATGCAGTTGAAATAATACAAACTGCAATTCAAATCTCACTATTGTCCTAATCCCTTTTTTTCCTGACTCTTATACAGCTTATCTAAAAATGTTGAAATGTAACTTGCTTGAGTTCTAATATTATGTGAATTAAGAGTCAGTATTGTTTGGAAGCTCCTTTTAATTGGTCTACAGGGAGGTTTTCTGTATATATTAAAATGATTGTGTGTCTGAATTATAACGAACCTACCTTTAAACTTCCTTTGTGCTTAAATACATATTAGAGGCAAACCATTTTAATACTTCTCGGAAGAGGCTTTATTGCTAAAATTATTGGTTTGGCCATCGTGGCATAAATGGAAATTTCTGATTGGCTGTCATATCAATGTCAGTGAAGCCCAGCAAGTGCATGGCTCTGGCTGTTTTCCTTATTTTTATTTATAAATTCTGTTTCATAACAGCAATAAGATGCTTCAGGCCTTGCAGTTCTGGGGGATTATTGCACTTGTCAGGTGGTAAAAATCACTGGTCCCCCTGCCTTGTGCCACAGAACACCACTAGAGGCATGTCATCACTGAGAAATGCAATTCCTAGAATTTCTTAATGCTTTATTATGACTTATCTAACTTTTAAAATAAATCATTTATTTTGAAGGCCGGAGGTGTCTGAAGAGTATTCAACCAGTAGCTAAGAAATGGGGAAGAAATCAAAGCGTAGATCATGGAGGCAGAGAGAGAAATGACCAAGGTGTGGCCATCTTATGAGGAGTCCTGAAGGATATAAAAATCTACAGTAAAGTAGTATATTTTATATTAAAATTGAAAAGCTGGGCTACAACTACCCAACATATTTGCATATTCATATAAATTGTCTTACCGTAATATTTGAAGCTTCTTTTCTCCTTTACAAATAAACGTTGATATAAACTGCATGCATACATATGATATACATCACAAGTATGAATATATGCAGATCACATTTGAAAATGTAATTTGCTTACACTAAAGGAAAGGCTCCACGCTATTTTTTTTATTTTAAAAAATCCTATTTGATATTAACTAGCATAATGCCAAAATTTAAAAATACCGAAATGTATACTTGTGAAAAGTATAAGCAGCCTGATTTTTTAAGTAAGTGAAATACAAAATTCAGACTCAAATTATGCAACAATGGATAGAGGTTTAAACTTGAAGATTAAATTACTATTTCTAAATAATTGTAAGTTTCTATATCTTAACAATTGTTCTAAATAACAATGTAAGCCTAAGGAGACCAAATTATCTTTTCAGGGAAAGAATACCAAAGTTTATCTTGGAAAAGGGCCAGTTTTAGGTAGGGGGTGTTTATGGCCTGGGGAGTTACTGTAGCAATAGAAAAAGATTAATAATTTGCACATGTGAGATTCTTGGAAGGCAGGATACAGCTGTAAAGAATTAACCCCTCTTGAGAGATGTAAAAACACAGAGCAGCTGTTGGGAGGGACTAAAAACTATTCAGGCTACCCAAGTCCTCAAAGTGAAGCACAGAAAGTGCATTTGGGGACTGACAAGCTTTTGTCTTTGCTTAGAAAGGGGCAGATAGCTTAAAAAAAATTTTAAGACAAAAGGAACCAATTGTGCCCGATGAAAACGTATTGTTGAAATGTTAAGTAAGCACTACAATGAGTTGTTTACAGAAGTCTAATACTACGATGCCAGGCTCAAGACAACTTAAAATGGAGCCACTCCATTAAATGAAGGTGTGTACATCCGGGTGACTATGCCCTCCACCTCTCGCTCTCTGAAATTTCATTTCATTCACTGGCAGAGACTAATTTTTCAGAATACACATAGCCCCACCCCAAAAGGAATCAAATTAAAATATTTTATCAATGGCTAAATGAGAGGTCCAAATTCCATTTTAACTGAAATCTGTGGTTGATTTTTGCTTCATGAGAGAGAAGAGAGACTACCATGCTTTCAGTGAAAGCAGCCCAACATGACTTTTTTCAAGATCTTAAAACGCAGGTTGAAAGAGTGAAGATAGTATTGAAAATATTTTATGAAATCTCCTTTAAGTAAATCTCATTCATGATTCCCATGTCCTTCGAGCTTGAAGCAGATATGGAAAAACTCCACACCTGACTAAATGTACAATTCAGTACCTTTGTGTTTCCTTCAAAATAACAGTTTGAAATGCCAACTAGAGCCAGAATAGTATAGATATAAGGCCCCTTATATCTATATAAGGGGTTATATAGATATATATATAGTCAGTGGTTCTCAAAGTGTGGTCTCAGGTTCCCTGGGGGTCCTAAGACTCTTTCGGGGGCCTCATGGGGGTAGGACTTATTTTCGTAATAATACTAAGCCTTTTTTTTTTTTTTTTTTTTTTGTCCACACTGATTGTCTCATGAGTGTTCAGTGGACTTCCCAGAGGCGACATGGCATGTGATGACATCATCACCCTGACGGCTAATGGAATACGTGTGCTTGTGGACTCTTGTGTTTTGGGGATTTTTCTAAGGAAACTCTTGAGGTCGTGAATAATTTTTAAGGGTATAAACAAGTCTTGAGACTAAAACATCAGAAAAGTATTACAATATAGTTACCTGGCTCATCTCACAGCAACATCCTTGCCCCTTCCTTCGATGCTTTCAATGCTTTCTGGGTAGCGGTAAACACAATGCAGTTGCCATTATCGTGATCCAAGAACATGAATACCTGTTATCTGCACATTTCAAACTCTGTCCTTAGCGGCCTAACCTTTAAAATCCATAAAATAAAATTGTATGTGTCAATAGCATATGAAGTAGATAAAAGTAGAGCTGGTGTCTAGGAAGCAGGAAACACAGATCTGCCTATGGACTGACTCCTCCAGATCTTCCTGGACTTCTCTCGAAACATTATGAAAGCCCCATGTTAGATTATCTATCTATCTATCTATATATATATAGATAGATAGATAGATACACGTATATATATATCTATACATATATGTATAGATATATATATACGTGTATATATGTATGTGTCTATATATATATACACGTATATATATATACGTGTATGTATATATACGTGTATATATATATATACGTGTATACATATATATACATATATATCTATATATATACATATATATCTATATATATCTATGTATACATATATACATATACATATACATATACATATATGTGTATACATAGATATATATAGATATATATACTATATACTATATCTATATATATAGATATACATATATATGTATATAGTATATATATATATATATAGATTATCTATCTATCTATCTATATATATATAGATAGATAGATAGATACACATATATATATATCTATACATATATGTATAGATATATATATACGTGTATATATGTATGTGTCTATATATATATACACGTATATATATATACGTGTATGTATATATACGTGTATATATATATATACGTGTATACATATATATACATATATATCTATATATATACATATATATCTATATATATCTATGTATACATATATACATATATATACATATACATATATGTGTATACATAGATATATATAGATATATATACTATATACTATATCTATATATATAGATATACATATATATGTATATAGTATATATATATAGATATAGATATATATGTGCAGAGAGAGATATATAGATATAGATATATATGTGCAGAGAGAGAGAGAGTCTGTGTGTGTCTGTGTGTGTTCTTCTACACTTATAATCCTATTTGGTTTCAATAACAATCCTGTGAAGTATAAAAAGAGATATTATCCCACTATACGTATAAAGAAATTGAGAGGATCAGAGAGAGTCACGTACCTGTAAGTGATGAAGGTAAGCCTGTCTTCGATTCCATGTCCAGGGGCCTTATATCTATACTATTCTGGCTCTAGTTGGCATTTCAAACTGTTCCTAAACTTAAGCCTAATTTTTATAATTATATATTTAGCTCTCTTCTTCCCTAGGCATTGAGACAGAAGAGCCCCTTTACTCACTGTGAGTTTTCCTCCAGAATTCTCTTCTAAAACCTCACTTTGGCAAGTACCTCAGTGAAGGTCAGGTCCACTAGGGAGCCTTCTGTTAACATTGCCCCCCCAAGTAGAGACAAGCAAGCAAAGAAGAAAATAAATATGACAGGGAGAATAAGGGAGGAGTAATCATTCAGAAAAGGTATGCCCTAAGATGACAGTATTTTCTGCTTAAACTCTCCTCCTTTTATTTCCCAACCCAGTCTACCATCCCTTTAGCGGACATATTGTAAATTGAAAGAGAGAGGTATTGAGCATTTGATTTCTTCATACATCACACACACAGGGATATTATTTGAGGTTTTTAAAATAATTTATCTTAACCGAAGAGTATGCCTACTGCACTCGTCTTTCGGGTACGTAGATAAATGCAACAGGGTGAATAGCTTTCTAGGATCATGAAGGCAAGAAAACAGCTAAACAATGTTAACGATTTATAAGGCTAATCTACATTACATTTGATTTAATCACTGTGCTGTTTTCCTCATTAGGTAGTTATTACTAGACCATCTATCCCTTTCCAACAAATTCGCCTTCTTTCCTCAACCTCCACCACCAATACCTCAACTTTTATCTGCAGCTTAGTTATGTGTTTGGTGGAGGTAGGACTTCGACAGCAGTATGATCTTTTTGAGGAATAGGTCAGTCTCCTACTGTGTTGGAATCTGCAACCTTCTTGGGGTTGCCTGGCCCAGATATTTTTTGCTAGACCAAGAACTGAGCGTGGTCATTATTTTCAGACTTCAGAGAAACATTCACAAGCAGGTCTGATCTATCTAAAGCAACATTAAAAGCTCCTGAATACCATTCCTATTAACCAGTGTATTTCTAATAATTTCTCTTCACTGAAAATAGCACCATGCACAAATAGAGGAATAGAAGCATTTGTCAAGCTGTGCTAGTTAATAGTAACTCTAATATAAAGATTACAGAATGTTCAGGGAAAATTAACCAAATGATTAAACACAATCCTATGTTTAATTAACACAAAAATGTTTTGCATATTAACTCATTCTATTGTCTAAAACAGCATTTATCATACAAAATAGAATAATAAAAGTTGACTTATACAATATTCTTTATCACCATGGTGTTTTCTACTATTTATCTAATGTTCTATTAAAAGATAAACAGGGGCATATTAAAAATTTTAAGAGCTTATTTGAGCAAAAATCAATTTGAATCAGCCAGCATCCAATCTAGCAGATAGAAGGGAGCTCCGAGGAGCTGTATAAAATGAAAGAATTTTATAGGCAGAGTGGAGCAGGAACAAGGAAGTTATATTAAGCAAAAAAAACAGGTTGGTTATGCCAAGGTTACTTTCCTTTAATGGATGCCAGTGTTCTATCAGGCCGATTACCTAACTAGAGCTGATTAGGCCATTCCTGATTGAGTCGTTTAAGATCCATTTCTAGGAGAACCAAAACTGTAATTGGCTCGGTTTAGCAATGTAAAGCTTAGCATGAGTGACACCGAGTTGGGCCCGTTGTCTTGTTTTTAATAGCACACAGGGCCTTTGTAAGGGAGGTAAACTTTATTATCCCATTTTATAAATGATGATAATAGACAAAGTAGTTAAGTAATGTTCCTGGAGTCATATCCCAATCACTGGTACTGCTGAAATTAGAGCAGAGAATTTTTGCTTTCTAGTTAGGTTCTTAAGGTTCTTTGTTACCTTGAAATTATTTCACCATCAGAAATGTTTTCTGTTGCCCAAGGCATAGTTTACTGAATATCTCCTATGAGCCAGGGACTTTTATACATGTTGTCTCATTAAATCCTCATAAACCACCTTGTTAAAAAATGATTATAGGTGAGTCCACTAAAGTCCAGAGATGTTTGGTAATTTGCCAGGCTTGAACATGACTGAATCAAAATTCTAGGCCCAAGTTCAAGAACCTTTACTACCTTGCCTCAATTTCTTCTATTACAAGTCTAAAAGAAAAAAGAAATATTTCTGCAAACAATCACATATAGCAATAACCCACACAGGATAATGTATGGAGCCTCTGGTTGGCTCAGTCAGTAGAGCACGGTGATCTGCCCAGCTTAGAACAACTGATTTCAAAGCAGGGATCAAAAGTTAGCAAATACATATTGATCTCTTACTATATCAGGAATTATGCTAAATTTTTGGCCGCATGAAGTACTTTCTAGAGTAATTTTACATAAAAATAAAGATATGAGCAAGAAAAAGAAACCAGTAAGGAAACAGACACATTTGCAGGTAGAGTAGGAAAGGAGAACCAAATGAGTTGGGCAAGGAAAGCTGTGTTGCGTGTTTTACGATCAGTCTCCACTAAGTTAAGTCATAGACAATGAAAACTTGTTAATTTTCATTAAGGCAGACTAAGATTTATTTTGTGAAGTGACTGTTTTATCTCTAATTTGGAAAGGCATTGAGCCAAACAGCTCCACAGGCAGCAGAACCCGTCCCCTTGGAAAATGCCTGGTAGTTCCCTTTGCGTTCCCAAATTGGTACTCCCAGCCCCAGACAGGAAGTCCCGCCCTCCACCGGAAAAGATGGAGGCTGGACTCAGAAGCTAGAGCTGGTAAGTTAAGGCCATTAAAATGGGCTTAATTGTGGTTAGGGCCTCTTGAAACGTTTATCAGCGTTATTTTTCAGGTCCGATTAAGGTAACTCCTTCACCACCCAGAGGGTACCTTTAGAGCCTCTTTGTAAGTTTAGAGGAAGGCGAATTGCTGCCTACTTCCCAGGCGGCGTGGCGCGTCGGTGAGCGTGGGTCCTGGAGAGTGGCAGGACAGGGCTTGAAGGCAGAGGGCTACGAGGTGGGTGAAATACCTCGTTAACTTGCCTTTGAGGCAGCACGCTACGGAAGGCGTTTGTTTTCTATGATATTGAAGCAATAGGCCCAGAGTTGAGCTGACTAGTAATGACTTAGCTGAAGTAGTCCCAGAGTAAACATATCAGATTTGCTGAAAAAGAAAGATTCTGAAACATTTACCTTTTCTACCTTCTTCAGTCAAGCATTTCCTGAGGATGACCCAGAGGTCTGTTTATTTTTCCAAAGAACAAAACACTGGCAGCGGGGTGGCAGGGATGTTAAATTTTTTTTTGCTTAGGAAAAATCTTTGGATGTCGAATACTTCCTATTTATTTATTTGTTTATTTATGTATGTATGTATGTATGTAAATGGAGGTTGCAGAAAGACTTAAGCTCAACTCACTCAGTAACACACCTTGTTTGCCTTACCGTTGTAATTACTGCTCAAGAGGGAGACTAAGTTGCTTACTTCTAGCTCTTAGGCTGCTCAGGGGTGGCTGTTGTTAGAGTTCCCTTGAGATAATGATTCTTCTGGGTCAGTCTGAAGAAACCGTCTGCAACAATGGCAATCCCCAGGGTGACACTCTTGAGGGGGCCTAGATTCAGCTGTCAGTCACCTTCAGCCCAGAGCCATCAAATCCATTTACACAAAAGCTGGTTATCACAAACCTTTTGAAAAGCTAAGTAAAGAGGAGATTTACCCATCCTTGAATCTTCATTCTTTTTTCTTTGATTCCCTCATTTCTCTTATCTTTCCTTTTTTTCCCTAACCACCTCTGGGAACTTCTGGGATTTTTTTCCCTTCTTTTGTTCCACCCTAGAGCTTACACTATTGTTATCTTAAAGCTTGAGCATAAGCTTGAATATAGCTCTCAAGATATACAGAAATAAATACCTGGTACTCTTGTATGAAAACTTTTAATTCTAATAAGTATTTTTGTCTCCAAAATGGTAGGATTTTCTGGGGGTTGGGAAGGGCTTGTTTCATGCTATAACGTTGAGAAACTGAAATTCTGTGCAGTATTTAAAGTATTTCTTTAAGCATACATTTGCCTATGTGTATACATTCATATATCCTTTCCTATGGTATACATACCTGTTTGTTTGTTTTTTTTAATTTTTACACTCATGAGACTATAACCTGAATCAGTTTGCAACTGAAATGACCCTCCACAACTTCTACAAATGTGAAAAAATTATTTTGTTATCTACATATCACTGAATTTCAAATATAGCCATTCTTCATGTGAATTTTGTAACTTTGTAATTATAAGGAACCGATCTCCTTTCCTTGGGAAAAAGAGAAATTTTGGTCTTGCTCTCGAAATTCTGATCTTCTCTACGTACATCATGACATCATTATCAAACATTTAATTTAATGAAGTGAAAGACAGTTTTAATTAGTGAAATAGTAAATAAAATATTAGATTAAAATAGAAGTATTTTGTTTATGTGCATATGGTTGCTAGAATTAGACTAACAAAGTATCGCCTAGATAATGCCTTGTGGGAGTATTTGTGACTATAATTAGTTTGTCAGTTATAAGAAATTTTAGTGTCATAGCCACAGATAGAGGCAGCAGATATCTTAAGCATGGTTGAGATAGCAGTCCTGATGAGAAGAGCAGGTCAAGAAACATCTACCTTACGGCAAAAAAAAAAAAAAAAAAAAAAAGATAGTTGGCAGGCTGCCACAGGCCATGCCACTAAAGCCAGTATCAACACTAACGATACCAGTTGCATATGATATAGCCCAGGTTAGTTCAGACCCCCACCAGGTCCCTGATTCCCTTCTGGTGACTACCAAAAGAATGCCCAATATTCCATTTTGTTCATTCAACATTATTTCTTGAGCATTGACTGCTATTTCCAGAATGTAATGGTAAAACCTTCTTGAGTAACTTACACGTAAAGGACCAGCACCACGTAGATTTTTGAGTGTGCTCAAAAATAGATTGTCGTCAAGTAAACATGATGAAATCTTATTTCATAATCTTAAAATTAATTTGCCCATTCAGACTATGAGTGTCCCAGAAGTGTTGTTAGCATTTGAGGGTATAAAAATCAACAAAATAAAGCACTTACTTAGTATAGGCCACTGTCGTCTCTTCAGCAACTTAGACCTGCACAGTTTGGTTTTTGCCTGTCTCCTGGGTCTCTTTTCTAGACACTTCATTTCCTTCACACCATATTCCAAACACGTGAGTTTTTTTGGTTTCTGTTATTTGCTTTCAGTTGTTGGAACATGTCATGTCTTATTCATCTCAGGTCCTTTGGGATGATTGTGGTCCAAGTTTATAAAATTTTATTGTATGGTTCACCCCTGTACTTTGAGGAAAGTAGAGGTAAATTATTAGCTTTTATAGTTGGATATTAGCTCTAGTGGGAGATTTAGATCATTTAATCCACTGGACTCTGATAACAGTGTATTAAATGCATGAAACAAACTCTTCATACTATTACTCATCCGTTTGAAACTTTTATTAGTTGACTTATTGTTCCTATGCCACTTTCACCATTACCACATTGTGTGTCTCAATACATATTATACAGTGTATTCATTTCCTGAGGTTGCCCTTCACCAGTTGAGTGGCTAAAACAACAGAAATTTGTTCTCTCACAGTTCTGGGGGCTAGAAACCTGAAACCAAAGCATCCGTGATGATCCACTGAGGCTCTGGGAGAAGATTCGTCCCATGCCTCTCACGTACCTTACTGCGGCTGCCTACAGTCCTTGGCATTCCTTGGTTTCTAGCCACACCACTCTAATCTCTGTTTCTGTCGTTTTGCCTCTTTCTCTTCTATCTTGTGTCTCTCTTCTGTGAGTCTTCTTTAAGGACAGTTGTCATTGGGTTTAGGACCTACCGAAATCAGGATAATCTCCTTTTATCAAGATCCTTAACTTAATTACAGCTATAAAGACCCTTTTTCTGAATAAGGTAACATTTACAGTTTCTAGGAATTTTATGTAGACATATCTCTTGGGGGACCACTGTTCAACCCATTATATATGGGAATTTGTCAATTTTACATGTAACATTATTTACATGTTTTCATTCCAAAATCAAAGCACTCAGGATGCCTTTAATACAGCCTAAGTGACTAATGTATATATCCAGCATTTAACTTGAAAGCTACATTTAATCTGTCAAATTTTATGGTTAGGAATTCATATAAAATTTTGATGACCTGGTTCTAGGATTTTAAGAGTTTTACTGAGGAAAATATTTGGGTATAGGAAATCACGTGTCCTTTGTCCTTTTCACTGTAATGTGTGTTCATTTTCATTTCATTTCTAAGAGAAAGAGGCTGAGGTAATGACTATCAAAATCAACCATATGTTACAATCATTTGTTTGAAGTGCATTGACAAGGAATTAATTAATGCTTTAATAGAAAACCACATTAAAGTGGCGCCTGGGTAGCCCAGTCGGTTGAGTGGTTGAGCTTCCAGCTTTTTGTTTAGACTCAGGTCAGGGTCTCACCTTTTGTGAGTTCGAGCCCCGTATCAGGCTCTGTGCTGGCAGTGTGGAACCTGCTTGGGAATCTCTCTCTCCCTCTCTCTGTGCCCCTCTCCTGTGCATGTGCTTCTCTCTCAAAACAAATAAACATTTAAAAAGGAGAAAAATACATTAGAGAAACATGCAAATTTCAGTTAACAATAATTGGGGAAATGTAACAAATATTGCATCCAGAATGGTTTTATATATATACTTTTTTCTTAATTTTTTATATTTAGTAGTAGCCTTACTTACAAAAGATTAGAAAGGCAAATATGTTCTTGATTGTATACATATACAATAGTTGTTGGTAGAAATAGACCCTGGTATTTGTTAGCTGAAATACTAACAGATTACAACTGAACTGATTGGTTCTAGGGATGCTTACAATTTTCCTCTTTTCTTTATTCTTTCTCTCTTTCTTTCTTTCTCTCTCTCTCTCTTTCTTTCCTTCTTTCTTTCTTTCTTTCTTTTTTGTGGGGATTATGTTTAGCCAAAATTATTTCCTTAAGCAAGTGTAGTAGGTAGCTGAGAATTAGAGTAACAAGAATAAGGTTAGGGAAGGAAACAGTGGTTTAGAGAATGGGATTTCAAGAAAGGAAAATGACATTGGAAACAAAAACATGATGGAATTCAAAATAGCTATATTATATGTGAAAAATGTGTGTAAAAGTACTGAAAGATAGTACCTAAATGGAAAAAAAATACAATCTAATGCATTGTTTTATTAGATTGGAAATTAAAAGACAATTCCTATTTCTAACTCAACTTTGTAGGAAGTTATAGTCTTCTCAACATTACACATTTATCAAAGCCCTGACAATCCACAGCTTACCTAAACCTTTTCATTGATTACTTAGGAGCTATATGACCTAGTCAGAGAGGGTTTCTGTCTCAAGTTTTCATTCTTAACATAGGAAGAATACCTATCAACTGTGCTTTTCCCGTTGATAATGAAAAAAAGGTAGTGATTCATTTTTCCATCTGGTAGCAACCAGGCACTTAGGGAGGCATATTAACTATATCACAGCAGTAGCAATTTACCAAATCAGACTTAAGTTGCCTAGAATAGTTTTTCTTTCCCTGATTTCCGACTGTCCAATATTTGAGCTGTTAATTTACTAGGAAGGAACGATCAAATCACAGCAGAACTGTATACCGGCATTCTGGGAAATAGGCTGAGCTGAGAAAGATTTTCTATTTAACAAGAATTGCCCATTATAGATTATTCTTAAAAGGAAAAATAGGTGATAGAGAAAGTTGAACCTGATGATATCAGAAAAGGAAAATAGAAGACTATGAGAGAGAGAGAGAGAGAGAGAGAGAACTTGAGAATCCTTGGTGCCAGCAAGAGTGAGGGAAAACACAGGGATATGTTGAAATCTCTTTTGCAGCCTCAGCTATATTGTATCAATCTATTCTTTATAACCATTTCCAACTATCTCTTTTTCTCACACACCAGCAATAGGATTTACTCAATGTTATTTCCAGAAGGAACACCTCAAGAAACACTTTCAGAAACAGTTTCTCAATTCCAGGATACTGATACTTTTACCAGCCAGAAGAGAATTTCTGAAAATCATTTCAAAGACCAAAGTTGCTGAAAATAGCAAGAGCCCTTAAAATATGTATACAAATATATATGTATATACAGTGTACACACATTAACATGGATGAAGAAAATTGATAAAATAAATCGTAGGGGCCAAGAAACATCAGCATTTTACCATTTACCTTTGAACGTACCTGAATCTTGTCTAAAAAACTTGATCCTCTTTCAGCTATTTTTGGAACAGTCAAGCTGTATTGAGATTCTTTTGTAGATGGGAAAGTTTTACTTGGAAAGCTAGGATGAAAGTTCTCTTTTACAAAAATTCACTTTATTTGGCCACTGAAGTCCACTCCCCCCTAGGTTTGCATTTACTTTTTAAGGTATTTGTTCCTAGATTCTTTAAAATCTGGGGGGAAAAATAAGCTCCTTGTGGAATGTGGCTTACATGAGTTCATTTGAGTGAAAGGATGGTCCTTTTTCCATTTTCAAATAATCTAATATGTCACAAGTGAGGGAATCTGCTTTTTCATCCACTGTCTCAGTGTATATAAGTGTATGTTTATGTAGGTGTGTGTCAATGTTTTTATTCCCTTATTTCCAAGGAGAGATGTGTACATTGTAGAGACTGATCCTCAAGATCATCATTATAGACTTTAAGCATGAAAAAATTCTGAAAACCCTGTTGGTTAAAATTGAAAATAAGACTCAGGTCTGAGATCTTAACCATTGAAAACCTTGAAATCTCATAAATTAAGCATCATGGAGCCTGGTCCCATCTTTCATAACAGCTCTCCAGAGAAAACCTAAAAGCTAGGGCACTCTAAGATGAGCCGTGGATGATTCAGTAGGTGGCACAATTTTCACTGAGTCAGTACTGAACTGATGCCCCAGCATGGTATGAGGGGGCACTGCTCTGCTGGAGGTGTCGTCTAATGGATGAGGGTAAAACCAAGGTCTTGACCACCAGCAGTTATTAAAAATCCCATGGCACTTTTCAAAAGAGTAAAGATGATGTTAAACCCTGTGTCCTGGCTAATTTCCAAATTGGGCAATTATATTCTGCCTACTTAAAATTTCTCTGTAATTTTAGTTGGATAATATATTCCTCATCTTCTGCCCTATGCTTTTGCTATTTCCAGCTTAGAGGTGGATGCATTTCTGTGGTGAGGGAAGTGATGCTTCTTTGAAAAATGTCTTACAAGGTCTGAGATCAGGAGATGAAAGGTACAACATCCATCTATCAGAACAGGTGCCATATTAGTTTGTTTCTCCTGTGATTAGGCTGACTATAAGAAAATTACCAAATAAGTGTCTTTAAAAATAGCCTCGTCAGGTAGTCAGAGGTGCTATGCTTGCAAAGATTTCGAAGATGGATATTTTAATTTTATTAAGTTGTGACTAAGAAATGAGGCTTCTCTTGAAGTGAATATATTATGTAAATACTAACAATTTAAGCATGAAATTATAGACATTTAATAGAAATAATTAAATTTCCCAACATTTGCCTAGCAAAGCCTATCACATTCGCTTGAAAACATTAGTCGCGATATCGTTTTCACTTAGGATATATTAGAATTTTCTCCAAATCAATCATTGCTAAGAGAGAGAAGGTCACTATCAGGGAAAAAATGGAAAGCATTTCTTAAAAACTAATAATAAAATAATTGTTGGTTAGCATGGTCTGGATTTGGGGAAAACCTACAGAAAACATTCCTAAGGGAAAGGCTAATGGTGAGTCTGTGGAACGCTAGACCCATGCTTCGTGTTTCCAGCTTCACTCAATACTTTGGGATCAACACATAGAAAAAAATGTCCAGTAGAAATTTAGTGCTATAGATCATAACATTTGCATTTATCTTGGCTATTTAAATGCCTAACTAGAAAATGATAAAAACCATCAACAACTCAGTTTTCTCAAGTACCAAGTATTTATCTGCAAAAACAAAAGATCAATCTAATCTTCTCTTAGAGAGTCTTACTGTGACTTTCATATATTACCTTTTTTTGTACAGAATCTTTCCAAGTAGTTTTAAAATGGTGTAACGGCAAAGGTTTCTATTTCTAACAATTAATTAATTTAGCTGTATTACAGACTTTTCTAACTTCAAGTCATTCTGCTTTACAGATGTATTAAAAACTTATCTTGTGCTTATTAATGATAGAGTTAATACAAGAGAACGCTTTGCAGCAAAAGAGAAATCCAGCAGCATGCAGAGATAGTACTAAATGCTATGGTAAATAAACATAGTAATTCTGTGTGTAAATGCTATAGCTACTGAATAAAGAAACCACTTGAAAAGGAAATACTATCTTTAGAATTTGGACTTGCCTTTAGCAGAAAACATTGTAATGTTTTTAGCCCAGCTTCTCTGACAACTACAACAGACTGTGCTAACAGAAGAGTTCACTTTGTAATAGAAAAAGTAGTCACTCTGATCACTTTGTCTTTTTAGTATGCAGCCCAGAGGATTCAGAAAAAGATTACATTTACCATAATTAACATATATGTAAATGGAGATCATGGCTATGAATGATAAATTTTCATAGCAATTTAAACCTTGTACAAATTAATCAACCATACAGACACTTGATTAATGAAAGGCAGTGTCACTTTAAAATGCAACATGTTAATATATATTACTGTTATCACAGATCAAAGAATCTTTAAATGTAAACCAATTAGAACAAAGCTCAATCTACATTTTTTAACAAATTTAATTCCCATGTAATTATGATGGCAATTTGGAAAAAAAATGTTATCCTGTTTCATATTTATTTACTAATTTTAGTGAAAAGTCATGCAAATTAATTTTGGATGTCCCATCATAGTGACTGGATTCCCAAAATATAGGATTACAGTATCATTGAAGGATAAGATGAATGTACTAAAGCAATTACAAATTGGATACAAGATATTTATACACATGTCATGTTCAATTTAGAAGTTTTCTTCTAGTTTCCCCATTTTTGGTCTCACTGAAAGAGTTACACTAAACAGATTAAGTGCTAAATGACTGATATTCAGTCAATACAGTGTTTGAGATGAGATTTAACATGCTGCTTAACTAAGAGCTATTTTTCTTGGTCTTTGAGGAATAAAAAGGTAAAAACTCTATTGTAAATTTACTTTATTAAGAATGACTTTTATTATCATAGTGAAAATGAATGCCTAATTTACAGAAAAAAAATCTTTTTAAAAGAAATATAAAATGTATAGTTAATACATAAGTGTGTGTTCACAATATAAGACCTGGGATATAAAGTGTTCCTATAATTCTGTTTTTTGCAAGCAGAAGTTAGGCACAAAAACAAACACTCTACTTTGCAAAGTCAACATAGATCTACGCGGATCTATTTTACAAGGGTAACCCTATAATGAGTCATTAATTATCATTCTTAACTTGGCAGTCTAAGCTGTTGCCACATTAGACCACTTAGACCAGTATATCATTGAATATACTGTTGAGAAAGAATTGGTAAAATAACAAGAAAGACAGCAGTCTGTAACGGACAGAAAGATTAAATAAATGTGACACTGAGTTCTAATAACTCTTGAGCATTTTCCGTGTGCCATATGCCATATTAAGAACTTGGCACTTTTAAAAGATAATGCATCTATTTGTGACTTAATTATTAAATCATTTAATTCTGATAACACCTCTAAAATAGAATTGTTAGTTGGCAGAGATAGTAAGTAGTCAAACTGGACTTTTGATCTTCGGGCTTCTCGTTTCAAAGTTTGTGTTCTTGGGGCACCTGGGTGGCTCAGTGGGTTAAGCGTCTGACTTCCACTCAGGTCATGATCTCACAGTTCATGGGTTCGAGCTCCACGTCGGGCTCTGTGCTGACAGCTCTGAACCTGGAGCCTGCTTCAGATTCTGTGTCTCCCTCTCTCTCTCTCTCTGTCCCTTCCCTGCTCGTTCTCTCTCTCTCAGTCTCAAAGATAAATAAACATTGAAAAATTTTGTTTAAAAATTCAGAGTTTGTGTTCGTAAGTACTATGTCACATTCACTCCCCATGACTATATAACATTATTTATCATCATCATTATATTTAGCCGCTTGAGCAATCTCACTAACGCTATAATGCTTCTGATGCTAGTACAGGGCAATACTTTGGGAATCACTGCTAACATGCTACACATTCCACAAAGGGTTTAAAGAGCACCATAGTATCATAAGCGAGGTCCAACCCAGCCTATTGGAACTATAATAACACCTGCCTTTAAACCATCTCTCCTGGAGTAGATATGTCAGCAAAAGAGATGCATAGATAGATAAAATATTAGCAAGCATATCTAGTCATTAAATGAGCATTTAATACTTGGCGGGGATCTGTACAAAGTATTAGAGCTAGCATAGTAAATAAGACTCCCGTCCTCAAGGAGTATATCGTGTAGTGAGGCGGGCAGAAATGTAAACTGCCAATTACACTACATTGTGATAAGCACTACTTGAAGAGTAAATTATGATGCTGTGGGAGAGCACGAGAGTGCCCTCAAGGACAATAAACAAACAACAAACAAGCAAACTCTAAATGTAAGCAGTCTCATACAGTGTGGTATATCTGCGAATTTTAGGAAAGCCTCTGCTTCAGTTTAACAGTTATGAAAGGAGTGGCTTTAAGAAAAAAACCCCAGGCAAGCCAGGAATTGCAGGGATCATAGACCCTACCCAGTTGCAGACTATGCAGTCTTTCAATGAATATTAAAGAAAGGAATGCTGATCATTATATGAGTGAAAATAAAACAAAATGATCATAGTTGAACCCGTCTTATTTCTCTCTCGCATTCATTAATTAAAGATTGAAGGAGTCCCGTGCTGCTATAGCCACTCTGTGAAGTCATAACGGATGCAGGCTCCTTTCCTCCAGCACAATACTTCACCACTCCTCGAATGTGGTCCTCGTTCTCAGGGTCCAAGGTGGCTGTTAGAATCTAGCTTTCCCATCCATCTTCCAGGCAAGAAGATGAAAGAATAAAGGGAAAAAAGGCTCAACCCTCTCTTGTTTTTAAGGAGAGTCTCCTGATGTATCACTGCGCACTTTCCCTCACCGCTTACTGGCCAGAACTAAATCAGATGGCTATAAAGTCAGCGGCAAATGAGGCTGAGAAATGTAGTCATTTAGATGGGTGACCAATGTACTCACCTAAAACATGAGCTTCTGTTAAGAAAGACTAATGGAAAAGTAGATATTAGGAAGCAACTGGTAGTCTCTGTCACAGTCATGAATTAGTTTTCTTAGCTCACAGAGGTGGTAATCACTATTAGTAGAGAAAAATAATATTTTATTTTTTCTGTCTCGGCCTTCCCAGTGATTCTCATTCCTTTTGAGCAGAATGAACTCTTTGCCACACCATCTGTCTTGAAGGTAGGGCCTGTCCACTGCTTTATGAGTCAAAGATCTAATTGGTAGATGTACGGTATCTTTTCATTATAAATTAAGAGTCTTGTATATGTGTGGAAAAGAACATCCTTAAGATTAAAAAAAAAACAAAACAAAACTTAATATTTTCTTTTCGTGACTCTTGAATGTCAGCTTACTGAAATTATAATAGTACAGCTGTGAAGGATTTGATAATTAAATGCTTTTGCCATTCCATTTATAGGTCCTGTTCATTCTACAAATACATGCTAAGTGGCTACTGTGTGCCGGGCTCTGATCTGAGTGCTGAGGACACAGTTGAGGTGTGTCACAGAGCTTACCTTCTAATGAGAGAGGAAAGACAATAAACAGGTAAATATATAGAGACATTATAATTCCATATATTTTTAGATACTGTTATGTGAAATGGTGTCCTACCAAAATTCACGACCATAGCCCCGATACCTCCGAGTCTGTTCGTATTTAGAGACACAGCCTTTAAAGAGGTGATTAAGTCCACATGAGACCCTTTGGGTGGGACCTAATGCAACCTGACTTGGTCCCTTATGAAAAGAGGAGATTAGGACATACAGACATAACCCTGCGTGCAGATGGGAACTGTAAGAGGCGGCGAGGGGGTGACCACCTACAAGCCAGGGGGAGAGACCTCAGAGGAAACCAATCCTGCAGGAACCTTGATGTAGGAGTTGCAGTCTCTAGAACGGTGAGAAAATAAATTTCTATTGCTTAAACCACCGAGTCTGTTATATTTCGGTATGGCAGCCCTGGCGAACCGACATAGGTACGAAAATGAAAATAAAATAGTAATGGGGAGACTGCTTAGATTGGTGGTCAAAGAAAGCATCCTTTAAGCTGAAATATGAATGATACAAAGGAGTCAGCCATGTAAATGTCTGGGGATGCATGTTCCTGGAAGAAGAAACAGCTAATGGAAGGACTCTTTTTTTTTTTTTTTTTGTACAAGAAATAAGCTACAAGTCAATCAAGCAAGTGATCATTTTCGTCATCAAAAAATTGTTTACTCAGTGTCTATCTGTTGATGGTGCTGTGGAAAGCATTATAGAGACAAATGTAAAGTGATACTGCAGGCCATTAATAATGCCATAATTATTATTTTACTGTGAATTATGCTGTAAATAGGCTTGCCATCGACCATCCAGTATCCAAATGACTTTACAGCTTCAGTTACAAATTTAAGGAATGTGCTAGCCATTAGCCAAACTCTCATTTTGTTCTCCAACCAGTAATGCACCAATCTTACACAAATACTTTTTGACTACAGAAAGGAGCTCTTTTGGGTCTGATAGAAACATAAAATTAGAGCACGGTTCTCATTCAGGCTGTCTTCTTGAATGAGCTTTTTACTGAGTAGTCATTTGATACTTGATAATATAAGATATTAAGTGACTTGATCTTTTCTCAAAAATGCAAGTGAAAAATGATCATCATTGTTCTTGTGTTCTTTTTTTGCCACATATTATCAACTTGAATTTTATGTCATGATTTTTAAAGTCTATTTGTTATGTAAAATCATCTCTCTCAGTTCTTACTACCATTTTTTGTTACTATTGCTTCCACTCAAATCCTGAAAGTCTTTACAATACAAGACAATGCTTTATTGGAATTGGCAAGCGTCTTATTTTATGGTGACAGACTTGAGCAAAAGAAAGCAAGCTGCAATTTAGTCCGTAATACTGTAAACAAACATTTTATGTAGAAAGGAATAAGAGCAGTCACAATGAAACGCATTTGTTAACAGGAGAAACAAGTTGCAAGAACCAAATGCAGAGTACCTGAATATGCCCAACTAGTAACTAAACTCCTGATGGGTAAAAACAGACCTATTTGAGATGACTTGGCCACAGCTATTTGATAGTTAAGAGCAATTTTGTGTATATAACATATAAGCTAGAAAATCCTATATATATTATATATATTTAACATTTTCATCGTAGTACATGTTTTTATATGTTTTTCCTCATTTTCCTTTTGTGTGAAAGGGAACATTTCTAACTTATACTTCACATTAAAAAAAAAAAAAAAAAAACTAGCATAACAACTCTAAGCAGCATTGGCTCAATTTAAATCCCATTTGGTGGTCCCAGTATAGTTTTTATATCACACAAAAAAAGCCATCGTAATTTGCATCCCATCAACTATTCCCTTAACTCTAAAGAGCTATCATGCTACTCCTAGAGTGGGTCTCTAGGGTTGAAGTCTGTTCTATCACTCCTACGCTAGATCTATTTGGTAGTAAAATCAGGGTTACTAGCCTGGTGCCCCTTACCTGGGAAAAAAAAAAAAAACAACTCTGTATTAACCCTGTCTTCACTCTTAGAACACTGATAATAAAATTTGTCCTTTTACTCTCTGCTTTTTCTAATTCCTGGCATTCCAGAACTTGTTAGACTTGCCTTCCCAGCTTTCTTGGCAATGCTGGAGCTGGCCTGCTGTTCTGGTATTCTAAATCTCCTGCAACGTGTCTGCTTTGTGCAGTTCCTTTCTTTCTCGTGGTGGGGGTCTGTTTTGCTAATATTTTTCAAATTACCAACAGGTAGCACTCAACACATTCCTACAAATTTCATCGCTCTCCATCTGTGTTATTTCTATCTTCTATTTTCCTCTTTCTTTACCTACCCACCTATTTTGCCTGTACATGGACTCTTGGACTCTTAATAACCTCTCTGTTTTGTTTTGTTTTGTTTTTCTTTTTCTTTTTAATTCTGTTCTAAGGAGTTTCCATACCTATAACTTGAATCAGAGTAGCTTTATTAACCTAACCAGAATTACACTGGAAAGCATAACCTTTGCAAAATATCAACTATATCAGTGATTTAGAGAAGTTTTATGGGATCAAGACTGAGTTATTTAATAATATTGAGCAGCTGGTAGCCATTACTTTTAGTTCTGTCTCCTCAGTATCTATTCACAAGCCATTAAATTCACTTTTAAATTCTAAAAAGTATTGACATGAAAATTAGAATAATTACTTATTTATAATATATTCATAAGATCTTAACTGTCTAGATGGCATGAATTACAGGTATTTTAAATCCATATTTGTTAGCTAATTTTTTTAAGTTTATTTATTTTAAGAGAGAGAGAGAAAGAGAGCACTCATTCAAGTGGGGGAGGGGCAAAGAGGGAGAGAGAGCATTCCAAACAGGCTCCGCACTGTCAGCACAGAGCCTGACATGGGGCTTGACCCCATGAACCCTGAGGTCATGACCTGAGCCGAGATCAAGATTTGGACCCTTAACCAACTGAGCCACCCAGGCGTCCCTGTTAGCCAATTTTTTATGACATCTAGAAAACATTCTATCTTACACTGATAGAAACCAATAGCATCCATTGCCTGCATGTGCCACTTGAAGACCCATCAGCTGATAGAGTTTTTCTCTGCCTTACTAGCTCTGCCTTGAAACAGCTCTTAATGAAGGAAATTTCCCAACCAACATATAGATATGTCCTATGGAGGAGAATACTTTGAACCACACTGACAATAATCTCTCAGTACTCTAGGAGAGGATTTTTAAAAGATGCGTATACTTTTTTTTTTTTTTTTTTTTTTACTGTTTTTTAAGCTTATTTATTTATTTTGAGAGAGGGAGCAAGAAAAAGAGTGGGAGAGGGGCAGAGAGAGGGAGAGACAGAATCCGAAGCAGGCTTTGCACTAACACGGGTCCTGAACTCATGAACTATGAGATCATAACCCGAGCCAGGATCAAAAGTTGGATTCCTAACCAACTGAGCCACTCAAGTGCCCCTTAAACAACGCAATTTTTTATGTATGTTTACAAGTGGAACACTATCTCCAGAAACTGTGATGGTCCAAATTTGAAATGCATGTATAGATTTCCTGACATTAACCTTTTTCTAAATATAGAATTATATAGTAAGGTCACCTGTGATCCAGACTTGACTTCTCCAATATGGTACATTTAAAAACTCAAAGGGGAGGCATCTAAGACCCTTGTTCAGCAACCTTTGTTATGGATCAAGGAAACCTAGAAGTCTGTGTTAGCACTTTAGGATGAATATAGCCAAAGATACCATATTGAGACTCTTATCAATTTACACTGAATGGTTTAACACTGTATATGCAGGTACACAGGCACAAATTGTCCTATAAATAGCAATGCTTCATTGTTAATAGAGAGTTATTTTTTCATTTGGCAGTTGTTCCTTAAGGAACCCTAAGTTCTGACTGTTAAATTAGACTGGCAAATGAGTCTCTTAAATTGTCTATCACTTCAAAATATCTATAAAACTCACATAAACTATACATTCCTTGCTTGTATTAATATTTAATATTTTGAAGCCAGTTCATACATTTTTGTTTGTTTTTGAGAAAAACTATAACTTATTAATATTCTCAACTGTGAGAGAGGTGATGTACCATAAATTATCCTTAATTATTTAGGGTTTGATCATTACCATTTCTGACAATTTGCATGAAACTGGCATGGCTATATGCCTATGCATTAGAGCCAGTCTCCGTCACCATGAAGAATCAGAGAATCAGTCTAATAACTCTGATGATGGACTATTATTCAGCCATAAGAAAGAAGAAAATCCTGTCTTTTATGACAACATGGATGGACTTTGAGGGCATTATGTTAAGTGAAATTAGTCAAACAGAGACAGACAAATACTGTATGATATCATTTATATGTGGAACGTTAACAAAGCCAAACTCATAGAAACAGAGAGTGGAATGGTGGTTGCTAGGGGTTTGGGGGTGGGGAAAATGGGGAAATGTTGGTCAAAAGGCACAAACTTCAAATTATAAAATGAATAAGTTCTGGGGAACTAATGGACAGAATAGTGAGTGATTATAGTTAACAATATAGTATTGTATACTTGAAAGTTGCTAAGAATCTTAAATGTTTTCACTGAAGAAGAAGAAGGAAGAGGAGAAGGGGAAGAAGAAGAAGAAGAAGAAGAAGAAGAAGAAGAAGAAGAAGAAGAAGGAAAGAGGAAGAGGAGGAGGAAGAAGAGGAAGAAGACAAAGAGGAAGAAATGGTAATTGTGTGAGGTGATGGGAGTATTAACCGTACCGTGGTAATCATTTCACAATATATAAATGTATCAAAGCAACATATGGTACATCTTAAACTTGCACAATGTTATGCATCAATTGTATCTCAATAAAGCTAGAAAAAGTCTAGTAATTTTGAAAAATTGAGATCAGTGGCAATGCGATTGAAGAGGCTATTGTAGACCTTTAATGTGTAGTTTTGAAAGTATTTTAAAAAGTAAGAAGCTACTTTGGATGCTTGAAATCATTGTTTCATCTTGGAAGTCACTGGAAAAGTTGCAAAAATACTCTGAATTTGTCAGTAAAAATCCTCCTCAATAGCATGAAGCAAAAATGCCAATTTATAATTCCACTTAAAGAAATGCATATTTCATTCCTAGTATACACATTGGCTTTACGTTATCCTAAGAATCTGGGAAAATTAAGGAGTAAATAAGACATAGTCGTGGCTTTCAAGATAATTTCAAGATTGCAACCGAGATAGACATAGTGATAACTATAATTCAAGGAAGAAAGAGGCATAATCAATGTGCATTGAAATGAAAGAGGAAGAGCAATTAAGCCCGACTAGGGCAATTAAAGAGTGCTTTATAAAGGAAATAGTACTTGAGTTTGTCTTTGAAGAATGAATGAAGAATTAAGTTGGAAAGAAGGAAAATAGAGAACTCCAAGATGGTGGAAGTATAGACCAGTGGAAATAAGGAAGTGCGTGGTAGATTAAGACATGAGGATGCAAGTAGTAAAGATCTGGATGATTACGTTGGACACACAGAGTTGTCTAACCCAGGCTTTAGAAAAAAACTGCAACAGTACTTTTTATGATGAGTTAAAAAAATCAATAGATAAGATTAGTGAATGTTAATTAACAAACCATACATATAAGAGGTCATGACCCAGGGAATTATTACAGAAAATGAAAAGGAAAAAATAGGTTTGAGCCATGTTAGTGACTTAACTGAGTAGAATTTAAAGGTTTACAAAATTTCTAGCCTTAATGACTGAGTCGGCTGTTATATCATTACCAAGATAAGAAATACAGAGAGGGGAAAGTAGCGTGCTTTCAGATGGAAGGGAGGTGATGAATTTATAAGTGGATATGTGGAGTAACAGTGTTTTAGAATAGTTATGTGAACATGCTAAACAGACACTCCATTTATGCATGCATTTATTTATTCATTTGTGTATTCAGAACACACAGAAAGACCCAATAAATATTCCACAGTAAATAAAATCAGATATAAGGTAATGGACTGTTAGGGCCTGGACCCTGGGGCTTCTTACCAGTAAGCTCCCCAGGCTTATCTTGGTCCTTTCCTTAACTTTACAGTAAGTGCTTATCTTAGGAGATTGGACTTTTTAAACCCAATAGTATTATTATGTGCTTGACTCTATTTATTGAGTAACTGTTATGTACTGGACACTGTTCTAGGCACTGAAGATAGAAAATGAACAAGATACACACATTACTTACACTTACAGAACTTAATATTCTAGTGAGGGAGATCGAGAACAAATGAAACAATAAGGAACAGATAGTGGGAAAAAAAAGAAACCAAAATAAGTGGATAGAGAAGGTTAGAGGTGTGTACTATGTAAGATTGGATAGTTAGAGAAGACCCTCTGAGGATATAATATGAGATGACATGATGACATAAGGTCATAAAATTAAATGATACAAGAGAATCAGTTGAAGATCTGGAGGTTAAACATTCTAAGAAATAAGAACAGTAAATACAAAGACCCTAAAATGGTGATAAAGTTAGTATTTTCTAAGAACAATAAGAAGGCCAGTGGTTGGAAATGAATGTAGAGAGGTATATAGGAGTTAGCTGATACAGGATATTCAGCCATGATAAGGAGTTTAGATTTTTACTATTAATGACATACTTTTTAGCAAGATAGTAATAACGGTGTGATTTACATTTTCAGAAGATCATTCTGATTCCTATTTGGATAATAGAGTATAGGAGGGCAAGAACAGAACTGTGGAGTCAAGTTGAGAGGTTACTGCAGTAGTCTAGGTGAATGATAATCATTATTTGGAATAGAATTGTCGTGGTTGTGGTAACAGAAAGTATTCTGATTTGGGATATATTTTAGACTGAAGATTTTATGATGGATGTGAGGAAAGAAATAAAAAAATGATTTTTAGATTTTAGAATTGAGTAATGGGAAAATGTGACATTCATTAAGATGGGGCAGACAGGAGCGGGTGAGGTATAGGTAAGCGTAGGAGGGCAAAACAGTGACTTCCATTCTGAATATGTTAATTTGAGGTATTTGGTATTCAAGAGAATATCTTGAGCAGACAGCTGGGTATAAAAGTCTGGCCCTTATTAGAGAGATTAGGGCTGGAGATACTGAGTTGGAAATAATCGATATTGTGGTGGATACCTTCTGTTTCTTGTCCAGTTCCCCTTGATTTAGTCACAGGAGGTGACAATGGATTCTCTTGACCTCTGGCTTTTGATTAGTTTCTTCCAATGGGAAGCCTTTGCAATGGAGAGGAAAGAGGGAGAAGTTGAAGTTTCATTTGCTACCCTGGCTCCTTCTCTAAGATATTAAAATGGGCTGTCTGACGCCCTCAACCAAATGCCATAGTTCTTGTCAAGTGTCCCTCTTTACCCAGCTTTCTCTCTCTTGCTTCTAGGCTGTCCCCGCTGTCCTTACCCTTTTAGTCCTAGGAGTGGTAACAGACCACCTGCTGTTACTTACCATAGCGTATTTCATTATACTTTATGGTTTCCTCACACCCTGCTCACCCCTTTATGAAACACCGTTTATCAAATCCTCCTCTGATTATCCTAATTTTAGTACGACATCTGTTTCCTGCTGGGACACAAAATAATACAGTATTCCCCAGGCTCCTTCCCTATGGTCTATTAAGACTAATATAGTAATTGTTACTGGAAGTGGCCCCAGGAAATGACTCTCAAATGGAATTCTGGGATTATATTTCACATGTTTGAGTAGTGCATTGATAACCGTCTTGGTGGGGGTTTAGGGTGGGGAATGGGGCATGGTTAATCCGTGGCACGCAGTGGCATTATGATTGTTTAAATTAACACCAGTAAAGTGGGAAAAGTGTTGTGCAGTGAGGTGGTTTTGGCAGTTATCACTATGGCAATAATGGTAATTATAAAGATGGTGACATCAACTGCCTTCTTTTGATAGTCGTAAGGGAGTATATGAAAGGAAAAGGAGAAATTGAATATCCAGCTGTGATCATGTACAGAAAAATCAAGTCTCTAGCAGCTTGAAGGAGCCCTTCATCTCCTGAAGCTGATAAAATATAGCTGGGGATCAAGTCCATGCCTCGAATATAACAGTTGAAGATTTGACCACCAATTAAACCCATCAAGTCTTTTATATTGAGGTAAAGGAACTGGTGGGAAGAAGAAGGATCTCATATGCTGGAATTGGGACATTTGGGCAGACAAAAAACAGAGCTGAGAACTTTGAATTCCTGTATGCCTTTCTAGCAGAGGCAACCTCTCCCCCAGTATTTGAGGGAACCAGCCTTTTAGTTACTGACTCTAGGGTAGTAGTTTCGCCATCTGAAGCCTATTCTTCCTAGGATCAACCTCCAGCTCTCTCAAAAGCCTCCAGATTGATAATGAACATTAGACTCTAATGTAGCCAGAAAGAGAAGTACAAGACTGGGTCTTTGAGGGAGAAATATCCTAACAATGAAAGACTTAAAGAATATCATTGATTTCTATTGGCAGGAGTCTAGAGAATATATATGGGAGTGAATTATATAGGTGTTAGATCAAGGAAGAAAAAATATAAGGCTGGATTAGGTTGACAAGAATTTATTCCTCAGGATTTGGGATTTAATGTGTTGTCTTGAGCACCTAGGTCTGTTTGGTTGTCTGTTTGAATCCAGGGCTCAATCAATTGTGGCTGACATTGAATAGGTTGAATAACATAACTTCTCAGACACAATATAGGGGAAGGAATCAAGTCTTGGGAAAATGAGAATACTAGAATGGGTTTATTATGTGTAACCAGATCAGCCAGTCTTTATTTGAATTACCCAAGAGGGCCCTGAGAACATGCCCTTTATCAAGACCTTAAGGAATCCATTGTTAAGGAGACATACCAGTATCCTTGAAAACTGAAGCAATGCTCATTGGTGGCTGTTCTCTCTATGCCAGCATTTATAGTAGGGCATGGAATGATGGAATTGCATTTTATGATGACAATGGGACTAATAGGAAGCCAGAGAATTCGAGGCCAAGTAGGAGTGCTTATTTATTATAGACAAAGTGGATAAAATTACCATAATAAGCCACATAGCTGGAGTAATAATCAGAATGGAGTAATAATCAGAAAACATTCTGATTTGACTTTCAGGGATCTTTGGCAGCAGCTAATTGATCATAAAGTTTTTAGAAACAAAAGGGCATCTAACTGAGGAGCTACTTGGTATATCTAGGGAGAAAAATCCTAGGCCTAGTGGACATAAAATTAACCTGAATTACAATAATGGGGACTTACTTCTTTTTACCTTGTCTCTAGACTTAAGCTACTTTACAGACTTAGAGGCCTTTATTTGAGAAGGTAGTCAGACCTTTCAAGGAATGACCTGGCAATAAGGTCACAGATATATATCATGACTCTTCCTCCACATCTGTTTCGGAGGTACTTGCAGCTATTTAATTGATTGTTCCTGAAGCAGTGGTTCTTAAACGTAAGCATGCATCAGAATCACTTGGAGGGCTTTTAAAACATAGATTTCTAGGTCCTACTGATTTAGTAAGTTTGGGGTAGAGACACCAGAATTTATATTTCTAATAAGCTCCCAAGTGATTTTGATGCTGCTGGTTTAGGTACCATACTTTGAGAACCACTGCACTGGAGAAGGGGGAGATAGACTTTAGGGGTTATTAAATATCTCTTCTCAATAATTCTAATGCCTGGAGTCCTGAAATACCACTGAGGTCCACTGGCCAGGGTTGGGATTTATGAAGATCTGATAATAAATTCTCTGTTATCAGATGGTCCAAGTCCATTTCAGAAAGTATCCAGAGGGACTTCAGATCCACTTTTTTTTTTTTTCCTACAGGCCAAAAATGCATAGTAAAAATAGGAAGACGTTATGATAGAATTTCCTGATATGAAGTGAGTTCTACTGCAGAATAAGGGCAAAGTTGAAGCCCCTGGAACTGTGTCTTCCTTTGCCAAGATAAACCAAAAGCAATACTTCATCAAAAAGGGGATGTGCCACCCCAAATACTTGAACAATTACATAGATGGTGAATCCTATAATATCCTCATTTTTCTCACTTGCTTGGGGGCTGATGTGAAAGTCAGATAGGTCTTGGAGAATGAGAATAAATTACCAGAAACTTAATTAAGTGATGATGCCAATCAGATCTGATGTTCCCAATGTCGTATCTTCACTGGAGGAAATCAGTATAGCCCCTGACACCTGTGACTTAATGAATGAATTTTCCCCTTTCCTTTATTAGTAAACAGAAACAGAAGCAGTTTCTTTCACAAGGCAGGGATATCAATATACCCTTACTCTCTTGGCCTAACCTATGCCTGCTCATCTCTGTCAAAATATAGTCAAGAGAGAACTTGACTAATTTGATATTTCACAAAATAGTATAATCATTAGACTTGTTAAGTGAGAAGAAGACACCTTAAGTGTAAGTGACATGTGATCACTGCCTACATTCTCTGGGGGGCGGGGGGGAAGAAGAAGTAGAAAAGGAAAAAAAAAAAGTAAGCAACATGTATACCAGAGTTGGAGATAGATCTCATGAAAACACTATCACTTTAGTGAGGTTGCTAGAAGTCCAGGGGTCTGGGACATGTCAGAAGATCCAATTTAAAATGGAGCTGATTTGCTGCACTGTCACAATGAAAGGAACCCAGTTGGATTTTTGGAGGAAACATTTAGGCATGCTACTGTCATGTATTTAGTGGGCAACCTTTAAGTTTTAAGATTTGAATGGGCCTCATAGCAAGAAAAACTTTACACCTTGGCATTATGACCTAACAAACCTAATGGCATTAGAAGTGTCTGTGGTAGGGGCACCTGGGTGGCTCAGTTGCTTAAGTGTCAGACTTTGCTTCAGGTCATGATCTTGCAGTTCATGAGTTCAAATGCCACATCGGGCTCTCTGCCATCAGCACATAGCCTGCTTTGGATCCTCTGTCCCCCTCTCTCTCTGCCCCTTCCCCGCTCCTTCTCTATCTCTGTCTCTCTCTCTTTCTCAAAATAAATAAATAAACAAACAAACAAATAAAAGAAGTATCTGTGGCTGACTGACACATCACTCCATTCTTTACTTTGTTCTGTGCCCCAGGAGGCTAAACTACGTGGACTGAGTAATAAGCTCATTTACCTTTAATATGGACCCTCTGGCAATTTCTAGTAGCAGAAACAGTGTAGACAATAGAATTTTTGAGTAAGGACATGCCCTCTTCTGCTAACAAACTAATATCTGAAGAGATTAGCAATCATTCACTTGCTCTTGGACCTGGTAGAAACTGAACACCTTGCCATAGGTATCAAAGTACTATGGTACCCAATTGCCCATCTTTAATTGGTGTTATCTAATTCATGGAACCATAGAATTGAAAGTACACAGAACAATTCTATTATAAAATGGACATGACATAAATAATACCATGGAAGTCTAGAAGAGATAAACTGCAGAAGCAGAGTGGCTCAGATTCCTATTGTACTGACTTGAATTGCTTTGCAACCTTTTCCTCAACTCACACCTGTGATCTCATTAAAAGTTCCTTATGACATGTTCCAACCTAAGTCTCAGATGTATCTACAAAAGCAAGAATGTAGCAACTATTTTATGTGACTATCCCAGACCCCTTACTACTTTATATGAATAACACTCACGATGGCTAATATAGATATCAGGTGGGAGTATGACCAAACTGATATGCTTCAGTTGATAATATGGTATCTGATGGGACTTTGTGTGTTGTATTAGTTTCCTGTGACTGCTATAACAAATTAGTACAAACTGGGTGTTGTTGGCAAACAACAGAAATTTATTTGTTCACAGTTCTGGAGTCCAAAAGACCAAAATGAATAACACTGGGCCAAAATCAAGGTGGTGGCAAGTCTGTATTTTCTTCAGAGGCTCTCGAATAGGATCTTTTTGTTCCTTGCCTCTTCCAGCTCCTGGTCACTACTAGCTTTCCTTGGCTTATGGTTGCATCGCTCCAATCTCTGCTATTGTCTTTACATAGCTTTCTCCTCTATGAATGTTTCAATTTTCCCTCTGCCCCTCTTTCTTATATGGACATTTGTGGTGGCATTTGGGGTCCACCCAGATAATCTAGGATAAGATTCTTAACCAAATCTGCAAAGACTCTTTTTTTAAATAAGGTAACATTTACAGTTTCTAAGAATTAGGGCCTACTGTCTCTGGGGACTATTACCTAGCCCACTACATGTAACTGCTGTCTCTGGGCCACAAGTTTTCCTACCTGTTTAAGCTCAATGTTATGTTGAGATGCAAGAAGGGGTGGACTGTTCTGAATAACTTCCATCTGCCCCTCCACATCCACTCTACTATTTTCCATAGCATTCTGTGCTCTAGCAGGCAAATGCTCTTTTGCCCTTTGGCTTCTACTTGAGTTCAGCCCAAATGAGGAACCTTGGTGAGACATGGAAGGAGAAAGTGGAATGAGGTCAAAGTATTTATTTTCATCTCTCTTTTCTTTCTAACCCTTCACTAAAGACATTCTGCATCCCTCTACCAAAAATCATAGCTCCTATTAGATAGCCCCCTCTACATAGTTCTTTCTTCTTGAGTTTCCTCTCAACGCTTATTCTCCTTGCTCCCTCAGGCCTCAGGAAGGTTACAGAACAGTTGTATGTTGGCAAATATTTAACAGCCGTGTCTCTAAAAACCATATGTATACACAGATAGATGAAAAGATAAGTGTGGAAGTGTGTTACAAATTTTTCCAGTATAAAGAACACGTATAACACAATTTACAAATAACAATGAAATATGCAGTACAATAAATTTCTTGTAGCCAAAGTTTCCAGAGATTAAGTTTCATAGAGAATTTTGTTGATTTTTGCCAAACTCTTATGATTGATAAGCAAGTGCAGATCAAATATGAATTTTGGTTGATATTTTCATTTATGTTAATGCCTACAATGAAAGTGAAACGAAAAAGCATATTTTGGAATTTGTAAATGATGTGAATGACTTATTAAGTAAATCAGTTAATAGTTTTTGACTACTGGAAGAATATATTACCAAGTTTTTAAATTATTATTTCTAATGTAATGGTTATAGACATGAAACAGTTTTAAGTATAATCTGTATTATTAACATTTTCTCCATCACTTTGTCAAGTCTGTGCTAATTTCTGTGGTATAAATTCCCTATCCATGGCCCATTTTAAGCTACCAGTATGGTATCATTGAATGTAAAGTTGAGAAGAGATGTGAAGTAATGTATTATATATTATTTCTGTCATACAGTTATAATACACATAAACCTGAAGAAACATGTATAATAGAAAATTGTAGTAAAATAATTGAGAAGTTATGGATTTTAATATTTATGACTTTTACTTTTGATATTTATTTAATTGTAAGTTTATATAGTTTAATTTTTAATAATGGCTGCATTTGACAACGGACTTGCGAACTGCCAAAAATTTAATAGGAGTCTCTTCTCATAAGCCAGTTAAAGTTGGTCCTGTACACCATTGCAAAACAGAGCTCTGCTGCTCTTTATTCCATGGTACTGTCTTATCCCTTACGTATTCCATGCCGTGTTCGCACCTTGTAAATAAATAATTCCTTAATTAGACTCTCCTCACATTACCCACATACAGTGTGCTATTTTCTGTTTTTCTGCTAGAGTCTAGATTGATAAAAGCATGAGAATAAACTTTATAGAAATAGATGATAGGCCTAAGGAATTAGAAAAAAAAAGAGAGAGAGAGAGAGAGAGACAGGGATGAGGCTCAGAACATTTGGAGATCAGGAAGGAAGGAACAGTAAAAGAGACTGAGTAGTAATAGGTCATGAAATAGGAAGAAAAACAGAAGAATGTGGTGTCCTAGATAGATAGAGAAGAAAGTATGTTAGGAAGGAAGGTATGGTCAATTCTGCCAGATGCTTAGAGGTCAAGTAACATGAAGACTGATAACTGATCATTCATTGGATTTGGCAAAATACATATTGTTGACAACTTGGATAAGTGAGCCTTCATTGACATGGTGGGGATGAAAGTCTTATAGTGAGTTAAGAATGAGAAGTGATTAAGTGGCAACAGCAAGTATAAAGAATTTTATGATGAGTTTTGCTATGAAGGAGAATAGAAAAAAAGGAGATTTAACTGTTAAGGGATATGAGACTAGTCATCCACTTAACATGGAGGAATACAAATACATGGGGATACATGCAAATAGGTTGGCATAGATAGTTGTTGGAATGTGTTGTGGTTGTTTTCTCACTGCTTCTATTTGTCCAAATAAAAATGGAGCAATGTCATTGGTTGAAAGTAAAAAATAAAGGGATGTTTGAGGTTTAAGGAATGAGGCGATGCTATTTAGGTTTCATTATTTTTGACTTTGTGTTATTTTACTTAGGGAGAAACAAATTGAACAGGAAAATGTAGTAGGATTGCATGGGCAGTGTATGAAAAGCAAAACTTTTGCTCAGTATTTGGCACATATTAGGAGATTCGTTTATTTATTTACAAATGTTTTTCTAGTGCCTGCTGTGTGCTGAGCACTGTTGTAGGGGCAGTGAACAAAACAGAAACAAGTCCCTGCCTGCTCTTTGATACATTAGAACATAGGCTGGCAAACTTTTTCTGTACAGAGGCAGGTAGTGTATAATTTAAACTTTGTAAGCCAGCTGGTCTTTGTTGGAAACTCTCAACTCTAGCATCGTAGCACAAAACAAACCATAGACAATACAAAATAGAATGGGCTAGGCTGTTGGAATAAAATCTTATAAAAACAAGTGGCAGACTAGATTTGGTCCACAGGCCATTGTTGGCCAGTCTTTATGTTAAAGGGTGTTTCGTGCAAAGAAGACAAGGAAAGCACAGAAGTGGATAGGAAGTACTTAAGTTGAAGAATTTTATTTTTAAATGCAATGAACAGGTGAAGTCATGCTGAGAAGGTATCATTTAAGCCAAAGCTTAAAGAAGGTAAAGACTAAGCCATGTGGATGAGCGTTCCCCAAAGAGACTGCAGGGTAAATGTTCTTGCAGGACTGGACATTGTGTTCGTACATCAAGGTGGCTGAGCAGAATGAATGAGAAGTAATATTAGATGAAATAAGGGATTTAAGAGGGAGAAGGATAACTTAGGTTCTTGTAGACTACTGTTAAAGACTCTAAGTGAAATGGAATATCATGAGGGTTTTGAGCAGGAACTGACATGATTTGAATTGCAGCATTACGTGGCTGCTTTATTGAGAAAAAATGGGCGCAAATCTGGAGTCAAAACTAATTTGTGAATGAATAAAAGAGTGAATGAACGAATGAACAAACAAATGAACATGATTGAGGATACATTTCATGTAGTTGAATATTTGAGATAGGATGTATCATCTGAGGAGTCTGAAGGAAATCATAGAAGCCCGAAGCAAGTATAGAATGAAAAGAAAATTATGGCTAGAACCTTAGGAATAACCAGGCCAGGGAGTGACAGAGAAAGCGGAATTAGTGAAGGTGATAGAAAAGGACAAATGAGGGGCGCCTGAGTGACTCAGTCGGTTAAGCCTCCCAACTCTTGACTTCAGCTCAATCGTTGGAGCCCCGCAGCGGGCTCTGCACACTGACCCACAGATCCCTGCTAGGGATTCTCCCTCTCTCTCCCTCTTTCTGCCCTCCCCCTGTTGCGCTCTTTCTTTCTCAAAATAAATAAATAAACTTTAAGAAAAAAAAAGGGCAAAAAAATAAGGAAAAAGATCTGTCCTTTGGTATTTACTGTATTTTTCATGTCCTTGGAGAGAGAAGTTCAGTAATGATGGACTAATCACAAAGTTTCTCTACATGAGAAAACTTAAATTTGTTAATGAAAAAAAAAAAAGGAAAAAGGAGGTAACTTGAATGGAAACCTGTAGACCTCAGAGGAGTTAACATTTTTCTACAACAGGCTTCATAAAAGTAAGCCAATGAATTAATTTCATTATAAGCATTATATCTACTTAATTCATTAATTCATTAGTGTTTGTTGGCCATTATCATTTACTAAACACTCTGCCAGGAACTGATCACTTCATTACAGTCTAATACATTCTGCTGGAAATCAGTAATGACAGTGACATACAATGTCATTTACCTATCTACAAGAAATCCTAGACGATTCCAAGTAAACCAAGAGGTCAATATATCTGTGTAACTAATCAAAATAAAAAAGTTAAATAAAATATCACTGGCTTCTTGCATTTCTATAGCACCACAGTCTTGCCAGATATTAACCAAGGAGTTTGTAGGTTAAAAAAAAAAAAATGATATGATGAAACCAAAAGTAAAGAGTAGAGGTAAAACACAAAATCACATAATGGTTATTAGAGCGGATGAAATGCAGTTCAGGTCACATAATTTCTCAATTCTATTTACCTGTTATTCAAATTTCTGGTAAGCGTCTTATTTATAAATATGCGTATAAGAACTTACAATTTTTGGTAAGACCTTAAACATGTTTTATTGTTCCCTGATTTTAAATTTCTAAATATAGCTTTTTCTGCTTTTTAGCTGTCTAGAGATATGCTGGTCCATGTGACTGTTTGCTAGAATTTACTTATAAAGTCAGCAGTCCCAGGTTTCACATTTTTCTATTGTAATACACATTTAAATCTTTGAACTCTCATATTGAATAAACTCTGCAATGACTTTGAGCTCTGGATGTTGAGCTAGGTAACCTTGAACCTCCCATAAATTGGAGAAAACCTCTAAAACAGCCAAAACAAAGCTCTTGACTTTCTAAATATAACGTTTGTTTGACTCCTTGACTTAATTGTGAACTCTGTTGTTTTTCCTTGACTGCTTGCCACTATCATTGAAGTTAACCTTTTTTCTACTTAGTTTAAAATCATGCTTCAATGGATTAAAAGACAAAATTGCATTCCTTCTAATTAAATCTTAAAAAGTCTTTAAGATGTGTCTTGAAAAAACAAAAACAGATGTGTTTGTTAATTCTCCTAAATTATGATCAAGGGTAATGAATCCTCCCTTAAACTGTTTGTCCTTCTTTTTCAGTCTGTTTGACAATAAATTTAGTGTGTTACTTAAATTCTAACTTTAATTCTTTAGTTTTATCTCATCAATCTTCACTTTTGTTTTTTAGTCTTTCAAACAGTCTTTCATTCTGTGTATATGGCTTTTAAAAGTTAAAAAGTTATATATGCTTTTGGTAACAAAATCAATCAGTATAGAATGGTGTAAAATAAAACATGAAAGTTCTTTTGCACTTCCCCTAATGACAAACCACTTCCTAGAGGTAGTTATTATGAAGTTTGGTAATGGGATGGTGTCGTGTTGCCAGACTGTTTTCTCTACATGTAAACATATATTCACATTCACGCTCACATGTGTTCTACACTTTGTATTTTTGAATTATTATATTATGTATGGCAAAAATAAACACAATTATTAAGAATGAGTGAAGTGTTAAGTGAGTGAATGGATATATATATATATATATGTATATATTTCATGAGATATTTGAATATTTTAAAAATGCCGCTGCCGTATTGGAAAACTTACTTTCTCCTCCATTTTCGTATTATAGTGATTTAGTAAAATGCCTTTTTATTTTTTTATTATTTTAAAAAAATTTTTTTAATGTTTATTTATTTTTGAGACAGAGAGAGACAGAGCATGAACAGGGGAGGGTCAGAGAGAGAGGGAGACACAGAATCTGTAGCAGGCTCCAGGCTCCCAGCTGTCAGCACAGAGCCCGATGTGGGGCTCGAACTCATGGACCGCGAGATCATGACCTGAGCCGAAGTCAGACGCCTAACTGACTGAGCCACCCAGGCGCCCCTAAAATGCCTTTTTAAACATTTAGAAAAATTCTTAAAGCCCACATTAGAATTAGTTCAAACAGGTGACAAATGATAATTTGTCTTTTTCAGTTTCAAAAAGATTGCTATTATGTGTTTTTTGCTTTCTATTTATAAACTAAGTAGATTCAAAGTGTATAGAAAAATATAGCAGTATTGAGAGGTACAGATGATTTCATTAAATCATGTTAGCATTTGTAACATGCCATTTACTGCCTCCTTCTAAACAGACTGTTCTAACATTACATAATTTCAAGTACAGATCCAACGTATTCTACTACAGTGCTTTCTATAAAGAGACAGGGAAGAAACGTGGACTCCGTTACTGTGTTTTTGCCACTTATGAACAAATTACATTCATTTGGCTTATAACATATATGTAATATCTCTTCGGGATTTATCATATATATATATATATATGTATAAAAACATTAATTTTGAAACGGTGAGGTTCTGTAAGTGCCTGTGAATTCATAATACACGGGGTGCCTTGCAACCAAATATATATTCAGTTCCCAGCATTATTGGTGTTTCCAGTTTCAATAACTATAATATTACCACCTTTGGACTTTTATGGCATCTTTCATCCGTGGATCTTAAAGGGCTTTACAAACATTAATTCGCACAACATTCTTGTGAGGTACAGAAATGTCATTAACCCCATATTACAGATGAGGAAACAAGCGCAGGAAGGTTAATAATACATGCACCACTCTCTACTTGTACAGTGCCTTTCATTCAGGGAACTCTAAGCACCCTGGACCCTTTCTTTGTGATGCTGGTAGAGAACAGAACTGTCACAGACTTACAGATTGACTCCTGGCAGACTTTTACCAAATAGTATGTAGTTTGAGAAATCGCCCCCATAGTATACAGATCAATAAATAATATTGAGTTATATTCAAATAGTTTTCAGTTGTAATTGGGAATCGTGGATTCTGATTTATCCTTAACTTCCTCTTTAGTTTTTCTGTCTAGTTTTACTTTTCCCCCTAGGTAGGATTAGGTAATTATGCAACATGGGCAACAGACTATATCAAATTGTGTTTTGCATACAAAAAAAGAGCACTTCAAAATTAACGAACATACAATGACATGATACCAGGTTTGTTGCTGCTTTTCAGGCATTAATGGTTACTCATTTAGATGGAACAGAGAAAAGAAACAACTTAAGTTTTATATATTTTTATAGTTTTCATCTTCTTTCCTAACGTTTTTTAATGTCGAAACCAGTTTTAACGTCTTCCAACTACTCAGTCCTCAATATTCACATATTCGGAGTCGTATTCTCTATGGTTAAGAGACAAGGGGCCTGATCTGAGTCACCCACAGCCAGAGTTTTCTCTATCACTGATCTCTTCCTAAAAACATTGGAGCTCCTCTTTCCAGTACATCTCCATGTAGCTTTCCCTCTCTCAGTCTTTTTACTATTGGATTTTACTAAGGGATCCATTAGTATTATTTCTTTGCTCCTCTCTCGCCCACCTAAGATTATTAACGCGTTTTGGGTCCTGAAGGGCTCAAGGTACTGTGCTGGGCACTCGGAATACGGTGATATACGAGACAGACTGGCTTACAGGAGCTTACAATGTGGATGTGGAGACAGACCTTAAAGGGGAAATTATAATTGCATCAATTACATGACCATGCAAAATCTCGGTGGAAAAAAAAAAAAAAGATCTGTAAATGGTGAGTCCACAGGCTGGTAGCACAGTCCTCACTTAATAGAGAAGAACTGGAGTAGAGAAGAACTGACCAGTGATTCAGGGAAAAAGAAAATACCTTGATTCCTTGATTCCTGTCGACAGATTTTGAAACGCGATCCTTGGAGTAGAGACCAGCTGAGTGGGGGACCTGTGCTTATTCACACGGGACAGGCTGGAGTAGCTCGAATGAAATCTCTCAGGAGTGCTTCAGGTGGGCCCGTACAGAAGCTAGCTGGGATGCTTGCATCAAAACGTAGGTGACGAATATATAAGAAAGAAATACAAGAAGCACAAGAGAAGAAGACACATTGCATGCGTTTCTTTTTCTTTCAACGTGAAGGGAATCTTTCCCTGCCTAAAAGTTGCTTCTTAGACTTGCACACTGTCTTCCCTCAGCACTGCTTTCTGGGAATCTCCTCGCTAAATCTTGACTTCACCTGTTCCTTCCGCACCTTCATCTAGCAATGCGGAGCCCGTGCTGAAAGCTCTTGGTCCCCCTTTTGTCCCTAAATATTGACCGGCTTTATTCCCTCACAGGAAAAGGATTGCCCCTGAAGGAGCAAAGAATCTTTTTAAAGATACGGTTGTGGGTACCAAAACAGTGTTTGCCTCAGGCCAGCGTGCTTTAGCTTAATTGTGCACAAGAGCACTTGGGGTGATGTATGAGCACACATGTGTTTGAAGGAGTGTTGCTCACAATATATTTCATCAAGAGGGGGCAAGAACATGTCTGTGGACATATCCAGATTTTCACCGATAGGCACAGAGATTTTGAATGTTATGCTTAATCTCAACAAATTAAGTAGAAAGCTGTTTTTCTCTTTAAGGACAGCGCCTCAGTTTTGGGCTGATGTTGTCTGTTAGGCTGAGCAGTTTCGAATGTGATAGAAGTTAAGCCTTGCTCTCCCTTATGGGATTTTATAAACATGGTAAGTAGGCAAAAGAAAGAGAGACTGATGAATAGGACTAAAGCCTCGCAGCCAGAGAGAGATGGAATAGACACAGACTCAGTTTGTATCGCCATGCTTTGTAGAAATGGAACTCAATCCCCAAACACGCTTAGACATGTAGACTTTAAAACCACACAGAGTTGGGTTCAAGTCCCAGTAGAGCTTCACATATGAGTCCTAGTGCAAGTTCCTTAAACTTTGAACTTTAGTTTCTTCATCTTTAAAATAGGGCTAATATCGGGGCGCCTGGGAGGCTCAGTCAGTTAAACGTCCAACTCTTGCTTTCGTCTCAGGTCATGATCTCATGGTTTGTGAGTTCGAGCCCTACGTTGGGTTCCGTGCTGACAGTGCAGAGCCTGCTTGAGATTTTCAGTCTCCCTCTCTCTGCCCCACCCCTGCTCACCCTCTCTGTCTCTCTCAAAATAAATAGATAAACTTAAAAAAAAATGAAGCTAATATTACCTACTTTATGTGATTATTCAGATACCCAACCTATAGGTGCAATGTTATAAATAGCCCCCAAGGAAGTTACCATTTACTGTTTTTTCACTTATATGAAAAGTACATAGCAAGGATATAGAAATAACAGTGACATTCCTCTGGTCACACAGGAAGTCTAAAAATGAATGAAATAAATTCCAGTTTATAATTCTTAATCCACTCTACCAGAATAAAATGAACGTGTCCTAAATAATCTTTTCTCTCCTGTGTTTGTTACCAATATATCTCATGAGAGGGTTGCAATTGATTCAGAGTGTTTTTTGATGCAGCCTAATGAATCCTGATATTCCATATTTCAGTCATTCTACAATCTCGGTTTCATCAAATGTAAATTACTTACCCAAGGTCACACAGCTAGTCAGTGGTAAGATACCGAGCAGAGTATAGGTCTTAGGACTTCTAATCTAGGGCCTTACCTACCAAATCACACAGCTTTTGAACACACTTAACAGGCTTATCATCCCCTAAGCTTGAGAAAAACCTCACTAATATCATTAGAACATTCCAGGTCTCCCTTTCCATATTCATTTAGGTACACCGATCAGCTCATTCTTTTCAAATGCCAGGGATGTACTGCTCACTAGAGGAACTTCAGTACCCAGCAGTCTTTAATGTAAAAGGCAAACCTTTCCACTAATGAGCTGTTTGTCTAGTGTTCTTAACCTTATCAGCAGTTCCTCAAGTGATAAAGGCTTAACTATTATGCACCGAAAGGTGTTGATAATTCTCAATCTTCATGCAGAAAATGGCTATTTTGTCACTTCTTGCAGACTACTGTTAAACTTAGCACACTGCTTACAAATTACCTTTGCTGTTCTGCAAAGCAGTCAGCTGGAAGTATTGGTGGGCCGGCAGCAGGTGGAGCCTCCTCCTGTCAGGACAAGAATGATACCTGCTGCTTAATAGAAACAGAACCATCTGCGGTTTAATGATGTAGACCTGTCCCAGGAAATGGACTGAGTTTAAAGACAAGGTAGAGCAAAGAACATTTTTTTTTTTAATAGGAGAAATAAGATTGAGTATTAAGGACTGTACAATTAGAATGGAAGGCTGGAGGTTTTAGCAACTCAAATGTTAGTGCGCAGTGACTAGAATTATTTTATTCCCTTGCTACTGGGATTCCCTCACCCCAGTGCGCGCTAAAGAGCGGGCTCACCGCTCATAGGGCCTTTCTTCTGCCAGCTTCTGGAACTGAAGAATGCAGGACAACATTGTCTCCATGTTGCTGCGAGAGAAACAATAAAAGCTTGATCAGCTGAATGCTTAAATATGGCTGAATGTTTGATGAGATGAAGATGTAATTTTGTCTATGTTCCCTAAGGATCTGGATTAAATATGACTACAGGGCCTAATCAAATAGCTAGTCACTGAACAACGGTCCCAACTGCATTTTTCATTCTAGGCATGCCTTTCTCCCCCCCAACCCCCCACTCTCCTCCAAGTACATTACTTATTCACTGGTTTGTCAGCAGTGTGCATTATTAGCGCTTGAGAGATAAAACTTTAAGTGTTGCTCCCAATTAGCACAACAGTGACCACGCACCATGCTCTGTGCTTAATGCCTGCTCTCAGAGAGGAGCTGGTTTTGAAGGTCTGAGGTGGAGGAGAAAAAAAATGAAACAGCTTAAGCATTCATTTTGAGTGGAGAGACAGCTCCTATTAACATTTAACAGCATTTGTGCAACTTGGTGCGGAGGTTATGATGCAAATGAGGAGGAATTAAAAGTGGCCAGGGGTTTGTCATTGATGGATTGCAGTCTGGCGGTGTTCACACTTCTGCCGTGTCCATCAGAAGCGATTACTGTGTAATTAAACCTTATTTCTCTACTCTTCAGTGCATAATTACTTTGTGAATGTAACCATCATCTAAAAAAGCTACCAAAATGCTTTAGCATTTAGTCTAGCAGTCATTTCCCTAGCTTGTGTCAGATATAACCATCAGACAGTGCAAAAGAACTGTCACTTTTAATAAGAGGCAAAAAATTAAATGAAACAGTATGCTTATTACAGGAAAATTAGGCGTTCAAGTGGTAGAGTCCTTTTCTGCTATTTGCATAATTTATTCTTTTTTGTCCCTCACACCAGAAGCTTCAGGCAATTTTCTTCACATTTAAATAGATCGCACATTTAAGGCTACTTAAGGAAAATTATCACTTTGCATATTTTAATTGTTGTAAAGAAAGTGAATAGAAGAGGTCTGCAGCTTGGACTCTTGAGTCGGTCAGATGCTCAACTGCCTGATGCTGGAGCTCCCCACTGCTGCACTAGAGATAACCCTACAGTTCACAGCCATCCACTTGCATTTCATCAGCATGCAAATGCAGCTCCCAGCACTACAATAAGTGGATCTTTGATATTTACAAACTAGCCACTAATAACCAAAACGTAATTTGTTTGACATAACTTTAGATTTTCTTATCACTGTGCTTCCCCTCGCCCCCCCCACCCCGCCTTTCTTTTTTAAGAGACGTACCTGATAAGTCCTTTAGGTTTAGAAAAGCTACGAAGGCAATCCACTGAAACTGGATAATGTCCCACAGGTTCCAGAAATGTGATTTGCCTCCGAAATCGTGCCTGTTCCTTTATTTTAGTAAGACAGTCAACACCTCAAGTTCTTTCGTTTAATTTGGACTCACCTTTAAGCAAATGAAAAATTCAAATAAAAATGACAGTGAAAACTCTTTCCCCCAAAAGAATTCTCTCCAGTCCCGGGTGTTTCAAATGAACGATTCAGTTACCAAGGGAAGGACGTAATGTTTCAGTGTTTGTGTTGTAACTCAAAAAGATGAGATCAAGAGCACAGGGCATTGCAGAGCAAAAGCTATAAATAGGCTAATGCCTGTACAAACTGTTAATTATGAAACTGGTGAAAAAGTTAAGAGGAGATTCCTGTGAAAACTTTGATCAAAACATACTTGGCTTATTTATTGTACTTCAGTGGGTTAAAAAAAAATCTCAGTGGTATAATTTGCTTAGTTTTCATTACCAATTAAAAAAAAATTCCAAAGAGACAGAAAACTGAAGTCTTCATTTTGACAAGACAGCAATGCTTTGAAGTATATTAAGATGTGAATTTGATTAACTCAGCAACACTTTTGTTTAATTACAAACAATTATATGTTCCCTTTGGCTACTGGTCATTTTCGTTTACAATGCCATTGTCCTCCTTAAGTGCAAGTCCTGAACACTAATGAATGTCTGAAGGACTACAGTTAGCACACATTTGTAGACACTGAGCAAACATTTGTCTTTAAAAGTAAGTGAAGTAGGTCTTAGTTTACAAAAACTATCACTGTACGGCAGTAACATAAAACAATACATTATAGAGACTGGCAAGAGGTTGGTATAAGATATGGACTTGTAATTTAGAAAGAAACCTACCGTCATCTTGACCTGATATGACTTTTAGTATAATCCTGATTCTTTGAACTTCGCAATGTAATACACCACTGTTTAAAAAGTAATAAAAGGTGGTTTATGACCTTCAGAACAATAACTTGTAAATGTGTTCTTTTTGCTTATGGTTTTCACTTAAATACTTAGTGGAGAAAAATTAAGTAAATTCTGCAAAAACTGGAAAGTTTTTTAAAGATCTTACAATTCCCCGGAGGTGATGTGCAACCTAAGTCTTTCATAGCAGATTCTAGCATACTGAGTAGGAATGAAAGAAGTTGTCTCTGGTGGCTTTCTTTGAGTCACAGAGGCCTGGTTAAGTCAATCGACAATTTCTCAGTTTGATTGCCTTCTTTTCCTCTTTTTTTTTGGAAATGAGCTTTAACTGTGTTGCTTTAACACACATTTGAAAGACGAGTTGCACATTCTTTGACTCTGCTGACCATGCTCCCCCAACTCCTCCCACTGCCAAAATGACAATAGCCAGAAACAAGTGACCTCTCAACATAGTCGAATGTATCAGAGAATCAAATTCAGGGAGGCCCATTTCTGAACATAGTATCCTGTGTTTACCTTTTAAATTAGAATTGCTTGTTGCAGTTGGAAACTGGAGAATATCTGTTTCTTCAAGGCAGAAGTAGAATCTTCCTATCAGTCATATAACTTATGGTTTTAAAAATAGTACTTATAATGAAGGAGGGCAGGATGATATATTCCTTTTAAAGTTTGTTTCCTTCAGAAGCTGGAAATGATAATCACGTACTAACTCGTAGGTAGTATGGTGGGGAATAATTCCAAGTACAGTTAACATTACCCTTATGGTATTCCCACTAAATGTAGACCATCATCACTAAATTAAACAGCTGTGAAAATTTAACTAAGCCTGATAGGTCAAAAGTGAAGTCCAGAAAGTGCTGGCACCCAGTACGGTATATCGTCAGTCTTATTTTTTTAAGGACTCTATCATGGTTTTTGAACAATGCCTAATAGTCATCTGTGTATTTAATCACTGTGACATATATGTTAGGTCACTTGGGACTTTAGACAGTATAACGTAATGGTGAAGAACACAGCCTTTTGAATGAATACACTGAGTTAAAATTCTTACTCCACCATTTACTATCTGTTCCACTTTGGATAACGTACTAAATTTGCCAAGCTTCACTTTTCTCCTCGGCACAATGAACATCCGTTTCACAGGGCTGTTGAAAAGATACAAGATATCACTGTGCCAAGTCCATAGTAAATGTCCGAAACTGGTAGTTGTTCTCATTACCATAACCAAGGCATAGTATATTCACCTTTTTATATACAAATTTCTGATAACGTACAACTCACGTTTTGCCTAATTCTCTTTCCTTAGCAAGAATAAGAATACTTTGAATTGTGAATGTCATGAGTTTCTAAAACAGCATAAATCAAGTTGATGATATATGTTTATAGTAGAGAGATTCTTAAATATCTACTATGCATCTTGATGTAATATATATTTTCAAACACGAAGTTTATAATTTCATTAGACTCTTAAATAATTTTTTTAATCTCAGCATTATGAGACATTGTAGTGGAAAGAGTGTTACCTACTTGGTTTTTTTTTAATGTTTATTTATTTTGAGAGACAGAGAGAGAGAGAGAGGAAGCGAGTGTGCAAGCCAGGGAGGGGCAGAGAGGAGAGAGAGAATCACGAGCAGGCTCTGAGCGGCCAGGGCAGAGCCCGACACAGGGCTTGATCTCACGAACCGTGAGATCATGACCTGAGGTGAAATCAAGAATCCAGACTCAACCAACTGAGCCACCCAGGCGCCCCTACCTACTTATTTTTCTTTTCACTAGTTTGTTAATTTTTATCTGGCTTTTTTTTTCTAAAAATAATTAGCCTTTCATTCACTGAGACCATATATCTATAGACAATTATAACCTTAAAATTATAGATTCCCAACTGAAAAATTTTTTATTAGATTTGCAATTCCATAAACCTAACACCTGTCACTGACATTTAACAACTCTTTCATATGCTGTAGATTAGAGAGAGGAGCTTAGAAGATTTTCCATCAAACTGCACTTAACTGAAGCATTTGAAAAGGGTATTTAATTGTACCTACTATTATCTTTTACCTCCACAGTGTTGTTCACTGTCACATAAACAATTTAATTTAGACTGTTATTCTGAAGATATTAAGCATATTTTTTAGTTTGTTTTTGGAGAAAATAAAGAATTAGGCCAGTTTTGTGATAAATAAAACAAAACCACAATTTACTTGATGACAAAGCCCATTTTAGTTTATTTCTATTCTCTCTGACCATCCTCACTCTTTGCCTCCCATACCTCCTTCAAATTTCTTTTAAGTCCCAAAGAATCCCAGGAAGAGTAAATAAAATATAAAGTAGCAGGGATGTGTTGAATCCACTTCCCAGAATTGGTATGGAGGACATACATATTGGGTCAGTTGGGATTTTAGACCATCTAGAAATAAGTCATCCAATATATTTAAGAATAATTCTACTTAATTGTGTGAATTCCATCCTTTAGGAGGTCCTTATTTGATCATCCAACCCTATTTATGAGAAAAGGAATTTTGTTTTCTAATAATAAAGGAAATGGTACCGATATGGATCCTCCAACTTCATAAGCCACACAGAGAATAGGTCACTGAAACTACGGCTGTTGGAAAGTAGCACAAAGTGGTAATGTAAATGTCACTGTTAGGAAGAGGTTAGATAATCTTTCAATTTCAATGGTTGGGAAAGATAGTTTTATCATTTTAGCCATATACTCAAGTATCATGTAAAATTAAAACTTATCTGCTGTAGTAAAGTGTTGATTTATTAATAATCTGGGCTTAATTTTTTAATTAAGGCTTTACTTTGTGAGAGCAGGTTAAGGTTCACAGCAAAACTGAGAGAAAGTGACAGAGTTTCCATATATCCTGGCTTAATTTTAGGTCATTTATTTTTTTCAAATTTTTTAATGTTTTTATTTATTTTTGAGAGACAGAGAGAGAGAGAGAGAGAGAGCGAGCATGAGCAGGGGAGTGTCAGAGAGACGGAGATACAGAATATGAAACAGGCTCCAGGCTCTGAGATGTCAGTACGTACATAACCTGATGAGGGGCTTGAATTGGTGAATCATGAGATCATGACCTGAACCAAAGTCGGCCACTCAACCACTGAGCCACCCAGGCACCCCAAATTTAGGTCATTTAACTAGCATACACAAAAGTCTTAGTTTGTACAGTAGACATAGGTTGGTTTATAGTTGGTAGAAATGATTTTCTAAGACTCATGATAACTGCTGAATTAATAATGTGTCTTTATTACTTACTCTTTACAGAATTGAGTAAATGAAATGCATTTACATTGAACTGAGTGAATATTTGGTTACCTAATATGACTTGTATTTAGATGAAGTCTTAAACCTTTCTCACGGCATTATTTGGAATAATTTGGCTAAGCATCAGGTGACATGATGATATATTAAGGCATTTTAATATAACTTGAATGTAGATGTCATTATGGTATTTTTGTGTTATATTTTTATAATTTTTTAATTGCAAATTTTCACTAAAAATGGGTTGAAATTGAAGAAAGGGTGAAGGTAAAAGGGATGATCTAAACCATGTATGTATGCATTTTTTTAATCACATCAATGACCTTTATTTTTATGACATTTATTAAAGATCCTTGTTTCAAATTAAGTTGCACAGCTTTCAGTAGCAAAGTTGACTGGTATTCAAACCTTTCTGCTGTACGTAATTGTTTAGAGTTAACAATGATTTAAAAGCAATTAAAATGATGTTTACAGTACTGCTTGTCTGTTAATTTCTAGGTGGTAGCAAAATCACTTTTATCTCACTAAGAGAACCAAGTGACTCAGCCCCCTATGTTTTCTTGAATTCCTCATTGGCGATCTGTTGGGAGAAACTTTTCTACCCCTAGGCTCAGGTCCTCAAGCTGGCATTTTTGGCCTCACCTGTAAGCTTGACAGAAATGTAAATAGAATCTTACTGGATCTACTGAATCAGACTCTCCGGGAGTAGGGCCCAAGAAAGTTTTAACAGGCGTCTCCAGGTAATTTTTATGCATTGAAGAACCACTGCCCTAGGATAAGGAGATATAAAAAAGACAGACACGAAGTTGGCCAAGGGTATCTAGATGGGGCTGGACCAGTGAAGAGTATGTAGTTACCTTCTACTATGTTCAGTCAGTGTGAACAGCCATTTGCTCCCTGTTGTATAGTGTTCTTACAGAGTTCTCTAGCACCATGATGGTGGTTTAAAAAGAGACATGAAGTGTGTTACGTGCATATGGGTGACATCAGGAATGGGAACAAGTAGAAGCGGGAAGAGACAAAAAAATTTCTTATAAATGTGTTGGGGGAAAATCTAGTATGAGCTGGTCATTTAATTCTTGGATAATTTCTAAATGTTACAGTTTAATAGCATTAACTTGAAAATGTGGTATAATGATCAATTAAAAACTGTACTGTGAAATCATATTAATATGGAGAGACAAAAATAAGATTTTATGCTGCTTGTTTTTGAGAGTATTTGATAAAATAGCAAGCATTTTGATTAATATATATACCGTTTTTTCAATATGTCCAAATGATATGGAATCTTTAGTTTCTTTGTGCAGAAACTAATAACAGTCATTGTGTCACAAGGAAACACTTATTCTGTTCATGTATTACACAAGTCAAAGCAGACAATAAGAATATAGGGAGCAAAAATAGAAACCGCACCACCTTTTTAAGCACTCCCATAGCAGGCTTAGCAAATTGTAAATCACTGCTACTTAATCCAAAACTATTCTTTTCGGAAGTATTCATAATCTGAAATCAAGATTTCCTTGTGCTCTTACACTTGATACAGCCTCGTATCACTCACTACTTTTTGTGTTTCAGTTCTTTGCATTTAACATCTAAAACAGTTTTCTTAGAACTAAAGATCACATTTGTGGTCTTTTGTGGACACCTTTAAAAGAACTATTGAATTTGTCCTGTTTCTGATTTAAGGTACAAAGTGCCTGCGCACTACTTTCCAGATGCAGTGTAAACTAAATTCCTAGTTGTCAGATTCCATGTCTCTAAAATGTGGTGGACAGGGACGGAATCAGAGAATCTGCTTATATAAACAATATGTTTAGGTTTTGGTTTTTAACCGAAAGCATAATGTTGCCGAGAAGTAAATTTCATAGAACTTCGGTAGACACAAACACGCATGGAGATGGCAAATAGAGAAAAGGTTAAACCGTATTTCCTTTTCTTGTAAATATTTAAAAGCAGTGCATTTTATATGTTCACAATAGTTGCCCTATATCCACAATAAAAACATGTCAGTATTTTATGTGAATTCCTTAGAGTTAAATATACAGGCCATGTTCCTGGCCCGAGGGGCCAGGAATTCCAAACACTAAGGATGCTGCTAGTCATTTTACCTTCAGCGTGAGGTTTAAGAGATGTTGGAAGTCCCCCAGAGCCGCTAAGAAAAGTTAAGGAAATCTCCTTAACAAGATGATTCCACGAAAGGAAACACATGCACCTACATATACACATGCACACACATACCACCATGCATTAAAAAAAAAAAAAAAATTTTTTTTTCAGTTCCTGGATGCATACTGTTAGGTTTTTGAAAAAGAATTGAAATAAAACTACCTTTTCTGTATGCAGGAGTTTACCACTGTTCTTTCAAGTTAAAATGTAAAGATACTCAAAAACAAAGCACTCATCATGAGGAGGTTACTATCATGACAGTCTGAGGCACTTTGAATCGTAGGTGTTGCTCACATTCATCGTGAGCACAGGGTCTACACCCCTACCAGCATTTTTCCTATGCAAATGACTGCAGATTGAAACACTCATCAATAGGTGCCATAGTCTGCAAATAGTTTCCTTGTCGGCTTGGCAACTGTGACTCATGCTGTCCGACAAGTGAAAAGAAAACCGCAGTCAGCAGCTATTCAGCAGCAAATCATTAATTAATTACATTTTAATGAACCTTAAGCG